>NW_027445185.1:0-89001 GCF_048569485.1 Anomaloglossus baeobatrachus | reverse complement strand
AATGGCTTTAAAATGGATTTGGAGCATGGAGACGATTATCTCGGGATTGCAAGATAACCAAACAAAACTTTTAGTGGATTTCTACTTATTTTATTAAATATCATCTCCACCAAACAGGACAAGCTTGCATCTGTTATAGTTTTGGAGAAAAATGTGTTCATTTCATGTATGCGCGAAATGCCTTAAAAATGGCTTTAAAATGGATTTGGAGCATGGAGACGATTATCTCGGGATTGCAAGATAACCAAACAAAACTTTTAGTGGATTTCTACTTATTTTATTAAATATCATCTCCACCAAACAGGACAAGCTTGCATCTGTTATAGTTTTGGAGAAAAATGTGTTCATTTCATGTATGCGCGAAATGCCTTAAAAATGGCTTTAAAATGGATTTGGAGCATGGAGACGATTATCTCGGGATTGCAAGATAACCAAACAAAACTTTTAGTGGATTTCTACTTATTTTATTAAATATCATCTCCACCAAACAGGACAAGCTTGCATCTGTTATAGTTTTGGAGAAAAATGTGTTCATTTCATGTATGCGCGAAATGCCTTAAAAATGGCTTTAAAATGGATTTGGAGCATGGAGACGATTATCTCGGGATTGCAAGATAACCAAACAAAACTTTTAGTGGATTTCTACTTATTTTATTAAATATCATCTCCACCAAACAGGACAAGCTTGCATCTGTTATAGTTTTGGAGAAAAATGTGTTCATTTCATGTATGCGCGAAATGCCTTAAAAATGGCTTTAAAATGGATTTGGAGCATGGAGACGATTATCTCGGGATTGCAAGATAACCAAACAAAACTTTTAGTGGATTTCTACTTATTTTATTAAATATCATCTCCACCAAACAGGACAAGCTTGCATCTGTTATAGTTTTGGAGAAAAATGTGTTCATTTCATGTATGCGCGAAATGCCTTAAAAATGGCTTTAAAATGGATTTGGAGCATGGAGACGATTATCTCGGGATTGCAAGATAACCAAACAAAACTTTTAGTGGATTTCTACTTATTTTATTAAATATCATCTCCACCAAACAGGACAAGCTTGCATCTGTTATAGTTTTGGAGAAAAATGTGTTCATTTCATGTATGCGCGAAATGCCTTAAAAATGGCTTTAAAATGGATTTGGAGCATGGAGACGATTATCTCGGGATTGCAAGATAACCAAACAAAACTTTTAGTGGATTTCTACTTATTTTATTAAATATCATCTCCACCAAACAGGACAAGCTTGCATCTGTTATAGTTTTGGAGAAAAATGTGTTCATTTCATGTATGCGCGAAATGCCTTAAAAATGGCTTTAAAATGGATTTGGAGCATGGAGACGATTATCTCGGGATTGCAAGATAACCAAACAAAACCTTTTAGTGGATTTCTACTTATTTTATTAAATATCATCTCCACCAAACAGGACAAGCTTGCATCTGTTATAGTTTTGGAGAAAAATGTGTTCATTTCATGTATGCGCGAAATGCCTTAAAAATGGCTTTAAAATGGATTTGGAGCATGGAGACGATTATCTCGGGATTGCAAGATAACCAAACAAAACTTTTAGTGGATTTCTACTTATTTTATTAAATATCATCTCCACCAAACAGGACAAGCTTGCATCTGTTATAGTTTTGGAGAAAAATGTGTTCATTTCATGTATGCGCGAAATGCCTTAAAAATGGCTTTAAAATGGATTTGGAGCATGGAGACGATTATCTCGGGATTGCAATATAACCAAACAAAACTTTTAGTGGATTTCTACTTATTTTATTAAATATCATCTCCACCAAACAGGACAAGCTTGCATCTGTTATAGTTTTGGAGAAAAATGTGTTCATTTCATGTATGCGCGAAATGCCTTAAAAATGGCTTTAAAATGGATTTGGAGCATGGAGACGATTATCTCGGGATTGCAAGGATAACCAAACAAAACTTTTAGTGGATTTCTACTTATTTTATTAAATATCATCTCCACCAAACAGGACAAGCTTGCATCTGTTATAGTTTTGGAGAAAAATGTGTTCATTTCATGTATGCGCGAAATGCCTTAAAAATGGCTTTAAAATGGATTTGGAGCATGGAGACGATTATCTCGGGATTGCAAGATAACCAAACAAAACTTTTAGTGGATTTCTACTTATTTTATTAAATATCATCTCCACCAAACAGGACAAGCTTGCATCTGTTATAGTTTTAGAGAAAAATGTGTTCATTTCATGTATGCGCGAAATGCCTTAAAAATGGCTTTAAAATGGATTTGGAGCATGGAGACGATTATCTCGGGATTGCAAGATAACCAAACAAAACTTTTAGTGGATTTCTACTTATTTTATTAAATATCATCTCCACCAAACAGGACAAGCTTGCATCTGTTATAGTTTTGGAGAAAAATGTGTTCATTTCATGTATGCGCGAAATGCCTTAAAAATGGCTTTAAAATGGATTTGGAGCATGGAGACGATTATCTCGGGATTGCAAGATAACCAAACAAAACTTTTAGTGGATTTCTACTTATTTTATTAAATATCATCTCCACCAAACAGGACAAGCTTGCATCTGTTATAGTTTTGGAGAAAAATGTGTTCATTTCATGTATGCGCGAAATGCCTTAAAAATGGCTTTAAAATGGATTTGGAGCATGGAGACGATTATCTCGGGATTGCAAGATAACCAAACAAAACTTTTAGTGGATTTCTACTTATTTTATTAAATATCATCTCCACCAA
Organism: Anomaloglossus baeobatrachus; assembly: GCF_048569485.1. NCBI lineage: Eukaryota > Metazoa > Chordata > Amphibia > Anura > Aromobatidae > Anomaloglossus > Anomaloglossus baeobatrachus. The sequence continues at coordinate 86,268 of NW_027445185.1, read as the reverse complement.
ACAGGACAAGCTTGCATCTGTTATAGTTTTGGAGAAAAATGTGTTCATTTCATGTATGCGCGAAATGCCTTAAAAATGGCTTTAAAATGGATTTGGAGCATGGAGACGATTATCTCGGGATTGCAAGATAACCAAACAAAACTTTTAGTGGATTTCTACTTATTTTATTAAATATCATCTCCACCAAACAGGACAAGCTTGCATCTGTTATAGTTTTGGAGAAAAATGTGTTCATTTCATGTATGCGCGAAATGCCTTAAAAATGGCTTTAAAATGGATTTGGAGCATGGAGACGATTATCTCGGGATTGCAATATAACCAAACAAAACTTTTAGTGGATTTCTACTTATTTTATTAAATATCATCTCCACCAAACAGGACAAGCTTGCATCTGTTATAGTTTTGGAGAAAAATGTGTTCATTTCATGTATGCGCGAAATGCCTTAAAAATGGCTTTAAAATGGATTTGGAGCATGGAGACGATTATCTCGGGATTGCAAGATAACCAAACAAAACTTTTAGTGGATTTCTACTTATTTTATTAAATATCATCTCCACCAAACAGGACAAGCTTGCATCTGTTATAGTTTTGGAGAAAAATGTGTTCATTTCATGTATGCGCGAAATGCCTTAAAAATGGCTTTAAAATGGATTTGGAGCATGGAGACGATTATCTCGGGATTGCAAGATAACCAAACAAAACTTTTAGTGGATTTCTACTTATTTTATTAAATATCATCTCCACCAAACAGGACAAGCTTGCATCTGTTATAGTTTTGGAGAAAAATGTGTTCATTTCATGTATGCGCGAAATGCCTTAAAAATGGCTTTAAAATGGATTTGGAGCATGGAGACGATTATCTCGGGATTGCAAGATAACCAAACAAAACTTTTAGTGGATTTCTACTTATTTTATTAAATATCATCTCCACCAAACAGGACAAGCTTGCATCTGTTATAGTTTTGGAGAAAAATGTGTTCATTTCATGTATGCGCGAAATGCCTTAAAAATGGCTTTAAAATGGATTTGGAGCATGGAGACGATTATCTCGGGATTGCAAGATAACCAAACAAAACTTTTAGTGGATTTCTACTTATTTTATTAAATATCATCTCCACCAAACAGGACAAGCTTGCATCTGTTATAGTTTTGGAGAAAAATGTGTTCATTTCATGTATGCGCGAAATGCCTTAAAAATGGCTTTAAAATGGATTTGGAGCATGGAGACGATTATCTCGGGATTGCAATATAACCAAACAAAACTTTTAGTGGATTTCTACTTATTTTATTAAATATCATCTCCACCAAACAGGACAAGCTTGCATCTGTTATAGTTTTGGAGAAAAATGTGTTCATTTCATGTATGCGCGAAATGCCTTAAAAATGGCTTTAAAATGGATTTGGAGCATGGAGACGATTATCTCGGGATTGCAAGATAACCAAACAAAACTTTTAGTGGATTTCTACTTATTTTATTAAATATCATCTCCACCAAACAGGACAAGCTTGCATCTGTTATAGTTTTGGAGAAAAATGTGTTCATTTCATGTATGCGCGAAATGCCTTAAAAATGGCTTTAAAATGGATTTGGAGCATGGAGACGATTATCTCGGGATTGTAAGATAACCAAACAAAACTTTTAGTGGATTTCTACTTATTTTATTAAATATCATCTCCACCAAACAGGACAAGCTTGCATCTGTTATAGTTTTGGAGAAAAATGTGTTCATTTCATGTATGCGCGAAATGCCTTAAAAATGGCTTTAAAATGGATTTGGAGCATGGAGACGATTATCTCGGGATTGCAAGATAACCAAACAAAACTTTTAGTGGATTTCTACTTATTTTATTAAATATCATCTCCACCAAACAGGACAAGCTTGCATCTGTTATAGTTTTGGAGAAAAATGTGTTCATTTCATGTATGCGCGAAATGCCTTAAAAATGGCTTTAAAATGGATTTGGAGCATGGAGACGATTATCTCGGGATTGCAAGATAACCAAACAAAACTTTTAGTGGATTTCTACTTATTTTATTAAATATCATCTCCACCAAACAGGACAAGCTTGCATCTGTTATAGTTTTGGAGAAAAATGTGTTCATTTCATGTATGCGCGAAATGCCTTAAAAATGGCTTTAAAATGGATTTGGAGCATGGAGACGATTATCTCGGGATTGCAAGATAACCAAACAAAACTTTTAGTGGATTTCTACTTATTTTATTAAATATCATCTCCACCAAACAGGACAAGCTTGCATCTGTTATAGTTTTGGAGAAAAATGTGTTCATTTCATGTATGCGCGAAATGCCTTAAAAATGGCTTTAAAATGGATTTGGAGCATGGAGACGATTATCTCGGGATTGCAAGATAACCAAACAAAACTTTTAGTGGATTTCTACTTATTTTATTAAATATCATCTCCACCAAACAGGACAAGCTTGCATCTGTTATAGTTTTGGAGAAAAATGTGTTCATTTCATGTATGCGCGAAATGCCTTAAAAATGGCTTTAAAATGGATTTGGAGCATGGAGACGATTATCTCGGGATTGCAAGATAACCAAACAAAACTTTTAGTGGATTTCTATTTATTTTATTAAATATCATCTCCACCAAACAGGACAAGCTTGCATCTGTTATAGTTTTGGAGAAAAATGTGTTCATTTCATGTATGCGCGAAATGCCTTAAAAATGGCTTTAAAATGGATTTGGAGCATGGAGACGATTATCTCGGGATTGCAATATAACCAAACAAAACTTTTAGTGGATTTCTACTTATTTTATTAAATATCATCTCCACCAAACAGGACAAGCTTGCATCTGTTATAGTTTTGGAGAAAAATGTGTTCATTTCATGTATGCGCGAAATGCCTTAAAAATGGCTTTAAAATGGATTTGGAGCATGGAGACGATTATCTCGGGATTGCAAGGTAAGCAAACAAAACTTTTAGTGGATTTCTACTTATTTTATTAAATATCATCTCCACCAAACAGGACAAGCTTGCATCTGTTATAGTTTTGGAGAAAAATGTGTTCATTTCATGTATGCGCGAAATGCCTTAAAAATGGCTTTAAAATGGATTTGGAGCATGGAGACGATTATCTCGGGATTGCAAGATAACCAAACAAAACTTTTAGTGGATTTCTACTTATTTTATTAAATATCATCTCCACCAAACAGGACAAGCTTGCATCTGTTATAGTTTTGGAGAAAAATGTGTTCATTTCATGTATGCGCGAAATGCCTTAAAAATGGCTTTAAAATGGATTTGGAGCATGGAGACGATTATCTCGGGATTGCAAGATAACCAAACAAAACTTTTAGTGGATTTCTACTTATTTTATTAAATATCATCTCCACCAAACAGGACAAGCTTGCATCTGTTATAGTTTTGGAGAAAAATGTGTTCATTTCATGTATGCGCGAAATGCCTTAAAAATGGCTTTAAAATGGATTTGGAGCATGGAGACGATTATCTCGGGATTGCAAGATAACCAAACAAAACTTTTAGTGGATTTCTACTTATTTTATTAAATATCATCTCCACCAAACAGGACAAGCTTGCATCTGTTATAGTTTTGGAGAAAAATGTGTTCATTTCATGTATGCGCGAAATGCCTTAAAAATGGCTTTAAAATGGATTTGGAGCATGGAGACGATTATCTCGGGATTGCAAGATAACCAAACAAAACTTTTAGTGGATTTCTACTTATTTTATTAAATATCATCTCCACCAAACAGGACAAGCTTGCATCTGTTATAGTTTTGGAGAAAAATGTGTTCATTTCATGTATGCGCGAAATGCCTTAAAAATGGCTTTAAAATGGATTTGGAGCATGGAGACGATTATCTCGGGATTGCAAGATAACCAAACAAAACTTTTAGTGGATTTCTACTTATTTTATTAAATATCATCTCCACCAAACAGGACAAGCTTGCATCTGTTATAGTTTTGGAGAAAAATGTGTTCATTTCATGTATGCGCGAAATGCCTTAAAAATGGCTTTAAAATGGATTTGGAGCATGGAGACGATTATCTCGGGATTGCAATATAACCAAACAAAACTTTTAGTGGATTTCTACTTATTTTATTAAATATCATCTCCACCAAACAGGACAAGCTTGCATCTGTTATAGTTTTGGAGAAAAATGAACACATTTTTCTCCAAAACTATAACAGATGCAAGCTTGTCCTGTTTGGTGGAGATGATATTTAATAAAATAAGTAGAAATCCACTAAAAGTTTTGTTTGGTTATATTGCAATCCCGAGATAATCGTCTCCATGCTCCAAATCCATTATATGTATTGTAGAAATGTCTCCTATCATGTTCCCTAATTTTTTATTATGTCCACATCCTGGTCCCCATCTTGGACATCATAACAAACGTGCACTTTTTTGTTTAATTTACACATTGGACCATAGGAAAAATGACACTACAGCTACAGAGGTGACCGTCTGATAGCCCAGCTCGACTATCCATCTCTACTGAAGACCCTTTCAGCTTTTTGAGAGTTGGGTGGAGGACATCATCTCTGAAAATAGGGTCCCACAGCTGCACCCCATCAGTGTGAGCAGGACTCTTAGGACTCTTAGAAGAGTCAATGCTCTGAGACCATTGGGGGCACTTAGCCCCCTCTCTTCGTCACTGAGGATGATTTCATTTTTCAGGGATTAGAGAGGGTGGTCCTTGTGGTGGACTGCAGGTATGGAGAGCTGTTATCATCGTATTAGATAGATAAGAATGATTATATGTATTGTAGAAATGTCTCCTATCATGTTGCCTAATTTTTTATTATGTCCACATCCTGGTCCCCATCTTGGACATCATAACAAACGTGCACTTTTTTGTTTAATTTACACATTGGACCATAGGAAAAATGACACTACAGCTACAGAGGTGACCGTCTGATAGCCCAGCTCGACAATCCATCTCTACTGAAGACCCTTTCAGCTTTTTGAGAGTTGGGAGGAGGACATCATCTCTGAAAATAGGGTCCCACAGCTGCACCCCATCAGTGTGAGCAGGACTCTTAGGACTCTTAGAAGAGTCAATGCTCTGAGACCATGGGGGGCGCTTAGCCCCCTCTATTCGTCACTGAGGATGATTTCATTTTTCAGGGATTAGAGAGGGTGGTCCTTGTGGTGGACTGCAGGTATGGAGAGCTGTTGTCATCGTATTAAATAGATAAGAATGATTATATGTATTGTAGAAATGTCTCCTATCATGTTCCCTAATTTTTTATTATGTCCACATCCTGGTCCCCATCTTGGACATCATAACAAACGTGCACTTTTTTGTTTAATTTACACATTGGACCATAGGAAAAATGACACTACAGCTACAGAGGTGACCGTCTGATAGCCCAGCTCGACTATCCATCTCTACTGAAGACCCTTTCAGCTTTTTGAGAGTTGGGTTGGGTGGAGAACATCATCTCTGAAAATAGGGTCCCACAGCTGCACCCCATCAGTGTGAGCAGGACTCTTAGGACTCTTAGAAGAGTCAATGTTTTGAGACCATGGGGGGCGCTTAGCCCCCTCTCTTCGTCACTGAGGATGATTTCACTTTTCAGGGAATAGAGAGGGTGGTACTTGTGGTGGACTGCAGGTATGGAGAGCTGTTGTCATCGTATTAGATAGATAAGAATGATTATATGTATTGTAGAAATGTCTCCTATCATGTTCCCTATTTTTTTATTATGTCCACATCCTGGTCCCCATCTTGGAAATCATAACAAACGTGCACTTTTTTGTTTAATTTACACATTGGACCATAGGAAAAATGACACTACAGCTACAGAGGTGACCGTCTGGTAGCCCAGCTCGACTATCCATCTCTACTGAAGACCCTTTCAGCTTTTTGAGAGTTGGGTGGAGGACATCATCTCTGAAAATAGGGTCCCACAGCTGCACCCCATCAGTGTGAGCAGGACTCTTAGGACTCTTAGAAGAGTCAATGTTTTGAGACCATGGGGGGCGCTTAGCCCCCTCTCTTCGTCACTGAGGATGATTTCATTTTTCAGGGATTAGAGAGAGTGGTCCTTGTGGTGGACTGCAGGTATGGAGAGCTGTTGTGATCGTATTAGATAGATAAGAATGATTATATGTATTGTAGAAATGTCTCCTATCATGTTCCCTAATTTTTTATTATGTCCACATCCTGGTCCCCATCTTGGACATCATAACAAACGTGCACTTTTTTGTTTAATTTACACATTGGACCATAGGAAAAATGACACTACAGCTACAGAGGTGACCGTCTGATAGCCCAGCTCGACTATCCATCTCTACTGAAGACCCTTTCAGCTTTTTGAGAGTTGGGTGGAGGACATCATCTCTTAAAATAGGGTCCCACAGCTGCACCCCATCAGTGTAAGCAGGACTCTTAGGACTCTTAGAAGAGTCAATGCTCTAAAACCATGGGGGGCGCTTAGCCCCCTCTCTTCGTCCCTGAGGATGATTTCATTTTTCAGGGATTAGAGAGGGTGGTCCTTGTGGTGGACTGCAGGTATGGAGAGCTGTTGTCATCGTATTAGATAGATAAGAATGATTATATGTATTGTAGAAATGTCTCCTATCATGTTCCCTAATTTTTTATTATGTCCACATCCTGGTCCCCATCTTGGACATCATAACAAACGTGCACTTTTTTGTTTAATTTACACATTGTACCATAGGAAAAATGACACTACAGCTACAGAGGTGACCGTCTGATAGCCCAGCTCGACTATCCATCTCTACTGAAGACCCTTTCAGCTTTTTGAGAGTTGGGTGGAGGACATCATCTCTGAAAATAGGGTCCCACAGCTGCACCCCATCAGTGTGAGCAGGACTCTTAGGACTCTTAGAAGAGTTAATGCTCTGAGACCATGGGGGTGCTTAGCCCCCTCTCTTCGTCACTGAGGATGATTTCATTTTTCAGGTATTAGAGAGGGTGGTCCTTGTGGTGGACTGCAGGTATGGAGAGCTGTTGTCATCGTATTAGATAGATAAGAATGATTATATGTATTGTAGAAATGTCTCCTATCATGTTCCCTAATTTTTTATTATGTCCACATCCTGGTCCCCATCTTGGACATCATAACAAACGTGCACTTTTTTGTTTAATTTACACATTGGACCATAGGAAAAATGACACTACAGCTACAGAGGTGACCGTCTGATAGCCCAGCTCGACTATCCATCTCTACTGAAGACCCTTTCAGCTTTTTGAGAGTTGGGTGGAGGACATCATCTCTTAAAATAGGGTCCCACAGCTGCACCCCATCAGTGTAAGCAGGACTCTTAGGACTCTTAGAAGAGTCAATGCTCTAAAACCATGGGGGGCGCTTAGCCCCCTCTCTTCGTCCCTGAGGATGATTTCATTTTTCAGGGATTAGAGAGGGTGGTCCTTGTGGTGGACTGCAGGTATGGAGAGCTGTTGTCATCGTATTAGATAGATAAGAATGATTATATGTATTGTAGAAATGTCTCCTATCATGTTCCCTAATTTTTTATTATGTCCACATCCTGGTCCCCATCTTGGACATCATAACAAACGTGCACTTTTTTGTTTAATTTACACATTGGACCATAGGAAAAATGACACTACAGCTACAGAGGTGACCGTCTGATAGCCCAGCTCGACTATCCATCTCTACTGAAGACCCTTTCAGCTTTTTGAGAGTTGGGTGGAGGACATCATCTCTGAAAATAGGGTCCCACAGCTGCACCCCATCAGTGTGAGCAGGACTCTTAGGACTCTTAGAAGAGTTAATGCTCTGAGACCATGGGGGCGCTTAGCCCCCTCTCTTCGTCACTGAGGATGATTTCATTTTTCAGGGATTAGAGAGGGTGGTCCTTGTGGTGGACTGCAGGTATGGAGAGCTGTTGTCATCGTATTAGATAGATAAGAATGATTATATGTATTGTAGAAATGTCTCCTATCATGTTCCCTAATTTTTTATTATGTCCACATCCTGGTCCCCATCTTGGACATCATAACAAACGTGCACTTTTTTGTTTAATTTACACATTGGACCATAGGAAAAATGACACTACAGCTACAGAGGTGACCGTCTGATAGCCCAGCTCGACTATCCATCTCTACTGAAGACCCTTTCAGCTTTTTGAGAGTTGGGTGGAGGACATCATCTCTGAAAATAGGGTCCCACAGCTGCACCCCATCAGTGTGAGCAGGACTCTTAGGACTCTTAGAAGAGTCAATGCTCTGAGACCATTGGGGGCACTTAGCCCCCTCTCTTCATCACTGAGGATGATTTCATTTTTCAGGGATTAGAGAGGGTGGTCCTTGTGGTGGACTGCAGATATGGAGAGCTGTTATCATCGTATTAGATAGATAAGAATGATTATATGTATTGTAGAAATGTCTCCTATCATGTTCCCTAATTTTTTATTATGTCCACATCCTGGTCCCCATCTTGGACATCATAACAAACGTGCACTTTTTTGTTTAATTTACACATTGGACCATAGGAAAAATGACACTACAGCTACAGAGGTGACCGTCTGATAGCCCAGCTCGACTATCCATCTCTACTGAAGACCCTTTCAGCTTTTTGAGAGTTGGGTGGAGGACATCATCTCTTAAAATAGGGTCCCACAGCTGCACCCCATCAGTGTAAGCAGGACTCTTAGGACTCTTAGAAGAGTCAATGCTCTAAAACCATGGGGGGCGCTTAGCCCCCTCTCTTCGTCCCTGAGGATGATTTCATTTTTCAGGGATTAGAGAGGGTGGTCCTTGTGGTGGACTGCAGGTATGGAGAGCTGTTGTCATCGTATTAGATAGATAAGAATGATTATATGTATTGTAGAAATGTCTCCTATCATGTTCCCTAATTTTTTATTATGTCCACATCCTGGTCCCCATCTTGGACATCATAACAAACGTGCACTTTTTTGTTTAATTTACACATTGGACCATAGGAAAAATGACACTACAGCTACAGAGGTGACCGTCTGATAGCCCAGCTCGACTATCCATCTCTACTGAAGACCCTTTCAGCTTTTTGAGAGTTGGGTGGAGGACATCATCTCTTAAAATAGGGTCCCACAGCTGCACCCCATCAGTGTGAGCAGGACTCTTAGGACTCTTAGAAGAGTCAATGCTCTGAGACCATTGGGGGCACTTAGCCCCCTCTCTTCATCACTGAGGATGATTTCATTTTTCAGGGATTAGAGAGGGTGGTCCTTGTGGTGGACTGCAGATATGGAGAGCTGTTATCATCGTATTAGATAGATAAGAATGATTATATGTATTGTAGAAATGTCTCCTATCATGTTCCCTAATTTTTTATTATGTCCACATCCTGGTCCCCATCTTGGACATCATAACAAACGTGCACTTTTTTGTTTAATTTACACATTGGACCATAGGAAAAATGACACTACAGCTACAGAGGTGACCGTCTGATAGCCCAGCTCGACTATCCATCTCTACTGAAGACCCTTTCAGCTTTTTGAGAGTTGGGTGGAGGACATCATCTCTTAAAATAGGGTCCCACAGCTGCACCCCATCAGTGTAAGCAGGACTCTTAGGACTCTTAGAAGAGTCAATGCTCTAAAACCATGGGGGGCGCTTAGCCCCCTCTCTTCGTCCCTGAGGATGATTTCATTTTTCAGGGATTAGAGAGGGTGGTCCTTGTGGTGGACTGCAGGTATTGAGAGCTGTTGTCATCGTATTAGATAGATAAGAATGATTATATGTATTGTAGAAATGTCTCCTATCATGTTCCCTAATTTTTTATTATGTCCACATCCTGGTCCCCATCTTGGACATCATAACAAACGTGCACTTTTTTGTTTAATTTACACATTGGACCATAGGAAAAATGACACTACAGCTACAGAGGTGACCGTCTGATAGCCCAGCTCGACTATCCATCTCTACTGAAGACCCTTTCAGCTTTTTGAGAGTTGGGTGGAGGACATCATCTCTGAAAATAGGGTCCCACAGCTGCACCCCATCAGTGTGAGCAGGACTCTTAGGACTCTTAGAAGAGTCAATGCTCTGAGACCATTGGGGGCACTTAGCCCCCTCTCTTCATCACTGAGGATGATTTCATTTTTCAGGGATTAGAGAGGGTGGTCCTTGTGGTGGACTGCAGATATGGAGAGCTGTTATCATCGTATTAGATAGATAAGAATGATTATATGCATTGTAGAAATGTCTCCTATCATGTTCCCTAATTTTTTATTATGTCCACATCCTGGTCCCCATCTTGGACATCATAACAAACGTGCACTTTTTTGTTTAATTTACACATTGGACCATAGGAAAAATGACACTACAGCTACAGAGGTGACCGTCTGATAGCCCAGCTCGACTATCCATCTCTACTAAAGACCCTTTCAGCTTTTTGAGAGTTGGGTGGAGGACATCATCTCTGAAAATAGGGTCCCACAGCTGCACCCCATCAGTGTGAGCAGGACTCTTAGGACTCTTAGAAGAGTCGATGCTCTGAGACCATGGGGGGCGCTTAGCCCCCTCTCTTCGTCACTGAGGATGATTTCATTTTTCAGGGATTAGAGAGGGTGGTCCTTGTGGTGGACTGCAGGTATGGAGAGCTGTTGTCATCGTATTAAATAGATAAGAATGATTATATGTATTGTAGAAATGTCTCCTATCATGTTCCCTAATTTTTTATTATGTCCACATCCTGGTCCCCATCTTGGACATCATAACAAACGTGCACTTTTTTGTTTAATTTACACATTGGACCATAGGAAAAATGACACTACAGCTACAGAGGTGACCGTCTGATAGCCCAGCTCGACTATCCATCTCTACTGAAGACCCTTTCAGCTTTTTGAGAGTTGGGTGGAGAACATCATCTCTGAAAATAGGGTCCCACAGCTGCACCCCATCAGTGTGAGCAGGACTCTTAGGACTCTTAGAAGAGTCAATGCTCTGAGACCATGGGGGGCGCTTAGCCCCCTCTCTTCGTCACTGAGGATGATTTCACTTTTCAGGGAATAGAGAGGGTGGTCCTTGTGGTGGACTGCAGGTATGGACAGCTGTTGTCATCGTATTAGATAGATAAGAATGATTATATGTATTGTAGAAATGTCTCCCGGTGTTCGGGGGTTAGGGTGGAACAGGGTGTTGCAGGAGGTGCATAGATACGCCCGGTTGGACAGACCTCCTGACATGTTAGTGTTGCATGCCGGGGGGAATGATTTGGGTGGGCGTCCTTTTCGAATCTTGATAAAGGACATCAAACATGATTTGTTACGGTTATGGGTGTCGTTTCCAGGTCTAACGATAGTCTGGTCGGAGATAGTAGCGAGAAAGAGTTGGCAGAAAGCACGGTCAGTTTACAGGTTGAACAAGGCGCGGGCGAAGGTTAATAGGGCGATCTCGAAGTTTGTTAGTCGGAACGGGGGTATAGCAATACGGCATGTTGAGTTGGAAAGGACGGAAGAGGAATTTTGGTTGGCTGACGGGGTACACCTTAATGCGGTGGGAACTGACTTATGGGCTCTTGGCTTGCAGGGAGGTATTGAGAGGGCCCTTTGGTTGCGGGGGGTCTCAGGCACTTGAAGGGTTTCAAGGTGCCTTCGTTGTGGTGTTGTTTATTGGTGGGTCCTTGAAGTTGGTTTAAAATTGGTTCGGGGATTCATCCGGGTATGGATCCCCTCATTGGCAGAATTGATGGTCACCTGGTGATTTTGGGGGGGAACCCCGACGGGGTATGTCGGGACCCCTGGGGGTGTGGTTGGGGTTGACGGAGGATTAACCCTTACCATTTGGTGCTCCTGAGCCAGTGTGGGTAACGGCTGGGAGCAAGTTGAGTCCTAAGAGTCCTGCTTACACTGATGGGGTGCAGCTGTGGGACCCTATTTTCAGAGATGATGTCCTCCACCCAACTCTCAAAAAGCTGAAAGGGTCTTCAGTAGAGATTGATAGTCGAGCTGGGCTATCAGACGGTCACCTCTGTAGCTGTAGTGTCATTTTTCCTATGGTCCAATGTGTAAATTAAACAAAAAAGTGCACGTTTGTTATGATGTTCAAGATGGGGACCAGGATGTGGACATAATAAAAAATTAGGGAACATGATAGGAGACATTTCTACAATACATATAATCATTCTTATCTATCTAATACGATGACAACAGCTCTCCATACCTGCAGTCCACCACAAGGACCACTCTCTCTAATCCCTGAAAAGTGAAATCATCCTCAGTGACGAAGAGAGGGGGCTAAGCGCCCCCATGGTCTCAGAGCATTAACTCTTCTAAGAGTCCTAAGAGTCCTGCTCATACTGATGGGGTGCAGCTGTGGGACCCTATTTTCAGAGATGATGTCCTCCACCCAACTCTCAAAAAGCTGAAAGGGTCTTCAGTAGAGATGGATAGTCGAGCTGGGCTATCAGACGGTCACCTCTGTAGCTGTAGTGTCATTTTTCCTATGGTCCAATGTGTAAATTAAACAAAAAAGTGCACGTTTGTTATGATGTCCAAGATGGGGACCAGGATGTGGACATAATAAAAAATTAGGGAACATGATAGGAGACATTTCTACAATACATATAATCATTCTTATCTATCTAATACGATGATAACAGCTCTCCATATCTGCAGTTCACCACAAGGACCACCCTCTCTAATCCCTGAAAAATGAAATCATCCTCAGTGATGAAGAGAGGGGGCTAAGTGCCCCCAATGGTCTCAGAGCATTGACTCTTCTAAGAGTCCTAAGAGTCCTGCTCACACTGATGGGGTGCAGCTGTGGGACCCTATTTTCAGAGATGATGTCCTCCACCCAACTCTCAAAAAGCTGAAAGGGTCTTCAGTAGAGATGGATAGTCGAGCTGGGCTATCAGACGGTCACCTCTGTAGCTGTAGTGTCATTTTTCCTATGGTCCAATGTGTAAATTAAACAAAAAAGTGCACGTTTGTTATGATGTCCAAGATGGGGACCAGGATGTCGACATAATAAAAAATTAGGGAACATGATAGGAGACATTTCTACAATACATATAATCATTCTTATCTATCTAATACGATGACAACAGCTCTCCATACCTGCAGTCCACCACAAGGACCACCCTCTCTAATCCCTGAAAAATGAAATCATCCTCAGTGACGAAGAGAGGGGGCTAAGCGCCCCCATGGTCTCAGAGCATTAACTCTTCTAAGAGTCCTAAGAGTCCTGCTCACACTGATGGGGTGCAGCTGTGGGACCCTATTTTCAGAGATGATGTCCTCCACCCAACTCTCAAAAAGCTGAAAGGGTCTTCAGTAGAGATGGATAGTCGAGCTGGGCTATCAGACGGTCACCTCTGTAGCTGTAGTGTCATTTTTCCTATGGTCCAATGTGTAAATTAAACAAAAAAGTGCACGTTTGTTATGATGTTCAAGATGGGGACCAGGATGTGGACATAATAAAAAATTAGGGAACATGATAGGAGACATTTCTACAATACATATAATCATTCTTATCTATCTAATACGATCACAACAGCTCTCCATACCTGCAGTCCACCACAAGGACCACTCTCTCTAATCCCTGAAAAATGAAATCATCCTCAGTGACGAAGAGAGGGGGCTAAGCGCCCCCCATGGTCTCAGAGCATTGACTCTTCTAAGAGTCCTAAGATTCCTGCTCACACTGATGGGGTGCAGCTGTGGGACCCTATTTTCAGAGATGATGTCCTCCACCCAACTCTCAAAAAGCTGAAAGGGTCTTCAGTAGAGATGGATAGTCGAGCTGGGCTATCAGACGGTCACCTCTGTAGCTGTAGTGTCATTTTTCCTATGGTCCAATGTGTAAATTAAACAAAAAAGTGCACGTTTGTTATGATTTCCAAGATGGGGACCAGGATGTGGACATAATAAAAAAATAGGGAACATGATAGGAGACATTTCTACAATACATATAATCATTCTTATCTATCTAATACGATGACAACAGCTCTCCATACCTGCAGTCCACCACAAGGACCACCCTCTCTATTCCCTGAAAAGTGAAATCATCCTCAGTGACGAAGAGAGGGGGCTAAGCACCCCCCATGGTCTCAGAGCATTGACTCTTCTAAGAGTCCTAAGAGTCCTGCTCACACTGATGGGGTGCAGCTGTGGGACCCTATTTTCAGAGATGATGTTCTCCACCCAACTCTCAAAAAGCTGAAAGGATCTTCAGTAGAGATGGATAGTCGAGCTGGGCTATCAGACGGTCACCTCTGTAGCTGTAGTGTCATTTTTCCTATGGTCCAATGTGTAAATTAAACAAAAAAGTGCACGTTTGTTATGATGTCCAAGATGGGGACCAGGATGTGGACATAATAAAAAATTAGGGAACATGATAGGAGACATTTCTACAATACATATAATCATTCTTATCTATTTAATACGATGACAACAGCTCTCCATACCTGCAGTCCACCACAAGGACCACCCTCTCTAATCCCTGAAAAATGAAATCATCCTCAGTGACGAAGAGAGGGGGCTAAGCGCCCCCCATGGTCTCAGAGCATTGACTCTTCTAAGAGTCCTAAGAGTCCTGCTCACACTGATGGGGTGCAGCTGTGGGACCCTATTTTCAGAGATGATGTCCTCCACCCAACTCTCAAAAAGCTGAAAGGGTCTTCAGTAGAGATGGATAGTCGAGCTGGGCTATCAGACGGTCACCTCTGTAGCTGTAGTGTCATTTTTCCTATGGTCCAATGTGTAAATTAAACAAAAAAGTGCACGTTTGTTATGATGTCCAAGATGGGGACCAGGATGTGGACATAATAAAAAATTAGGGAACATGATAGGAGACATTTCTACAATACATATAATCATTCTTATCTATCTAATACGATGATAACAGCTCTCCATATCTGCAGTCCACCACAAGGACCACCCTCTCTAATCCCTGAAAAATGAAATCATCCTCAGTGATGAAGAGAGGGGGCTAAGTGCCCCCAATGGTCTCAGAGCATTGACTCTTCTAAGAGTCCTAAGAGTCCTGCTCACACTGATGGGGTGCAGCTGTGGGACCCTATTTTCAGAGATGATGTCCTCCACCCAACTCTCAAAAAGCTGAAAGGGTCTTCAGTAGAGATGGATAGTCGAGCTGGGCTATCAGACGGTCACCTCTGTAGCTGTAGTGTCATTTTTCCTATGGTCCAATGTGTAAATTAAACAAAAAAGTGCACGTTTGTTATGATGTCCAAGATGGGGACCAGGATGTGGACATAATAAAAAATTAGGGAACATGATAGGAGACATTTCTACAATACATATAATCGTTCTTATCTATCTAATACGATGACAACAGCTCTCCATACCTGCAGTCCACCACAAGGACCACCCTCTCTAATCCCTGAAAAATGAAATCATCCTCAGTGACGAAGAGAGGGGGCTAAGCGCCCCTATGGTCTCAGAGCATTAACTCTTCTAAGAGTCCAAAGAGTCCTGCTCACACTGATGGGGTGCAGCTGTGGGACCCTATTTTCAGAGATGATGTCCTCCACCCAACTCTCAAAAAGCTGAAAGGGTTATCATGTTCCCTATTTTTTTATTATGTCCACATCCTGGTCCCCATCTTGGAAATCATAACAAACGTGCACTTTTTTGTTTAATTTACACATTGGACCATAGGAAAAATGACACTACAGCTACAGAGGTGACCGTCTGATAGCCCAGCTCGACTATCCATCTCTACTGAAGACCCTTTCAGCTTTTTGAGAGTTGGGTGGAGGACATCATCTCTGAAAATAGGGTCCCACAGCTGCACCCCATCAGTGTGAGCAGGAATCTTAGGACTCTTAGAAGAGTCAATGCTCTGAGACCATGGGGGGCGCTTAGCCCCCTCTCTTCGTCACTGAGGATGATTTCATTTTTCATGGATTAGAGAGAGTGGTCCTTGTGGTGGACTGCAGGTATGGAGAGCTGTTGTGATCGTATTAGATAGATAAGAATGATTATATGTATTGTAGAAATGTCTCCTATCATGTTCCCTAATTTTTTATTATGTCCACATCCTGGTCCCCATCTTGAACATCATAACAAACGTGCACTTTTTTGTTTAATTTACACATTGGACCATAGGAAAAATGACACTACAGCTACAGAGGTGACCGTCTGATAGCCCAGCTCGACTATCCATCTCTACTGAAGACCCTTTCAGCTTTTTGAGAGTTGGGTGGAGGACATCATCTCTGAAAATAGGGTCCCACAGCTGCACCCCATCAGTGTGAGCAGGACTCTTAGGACTCTTAGAAGAGTCAATGCTCTGAGACCATTGGGGGCACTTAGCCCCCTCTCTTCATCACTGAGGATGATTTCATTTTTCAGGGATTAGAGAGGGTGGTCCTTGTGGTGGACTGCAGATATGGAGAGCTGTTATCATCATATTAGATAGATAAGAATGATTATATGTATTGTAGAAATGTCTCCTATCATGTTCCCTAATTTTTTATTATGTCCACATCCTGGTCCCCATCTTGGACATCATAACAAAGGTGCACTTTTTTGTTTAATTTACACATTGGACCATAGGAAAAATGACACTACAGCTACAGAGGTGACCGTCTGATAGCCCAGCTCGACTATCCATCTCTACTGAAGACCCTTTCAGCTTTTTGAGAGTTGGGTGGAGGACATCATCTCTGAAAATAGGGTCCCACAGCTGCACCCCATCAGTGTGAGCAGGACTCTTAGGACTCTTAGAAGAGTTAATGCTCTGAGACCATGGGGGCGCTTAGCCCCCTCTCTTCGTCACTGAGGATGATTTCATTTTTCAGGGATTAGAGAGGGTGGTCCTTGTGGTGGACTGCAGGTATGGAGAGCTGTTGTCATCGTATTAGATAGATAAGAATGATTATATGTATTGTAGAAATGTCTCCTATCATGTTCCCTAATTTTTTATTATGTCCACATCCTGGTCCCCATCTTGGACATCATAACAAACTTGCACTTTTTTGTTTAATTTACACATTGGACCATAGGAAAAATGACACTACAGCTACAGAGGTGACCGTCTGATAGCCCAGCTCGACTATCCATCTCTACTGAAGACCCTTTCAGCTTTTTGAGAGTTGGGTGGAGGACATCATCTCTGAAAATAGGGTCCTACAGCTGCACCCCATCAGTGTGAGCAGGACTCTTAGGACTCTTAGAAGAGTCAATGCTCTGAGACCATGGGGGGCGCTTAGCCCCCTCTCTTCGTCACTGAGGATGATTTCATTTTTCAGGGATTAGAGAGGGTGGTCCTTGTGGTGGACTGCAGGTATGGAGAGCTGTTGTCATCGTATTAAATAGATAAGAATGATTATATGTATTGTAGAAATGTCTCCTATCATGTTCCCTAATTTTTTATTATGTCCACATCCTGGTCCCCATCTTGGACATCATAACAAACGTGCACTTTTTTGTTTAATTTACACATTGGACCATAGGAAAAATGACACTACAGCTACAGAGGTGACCGTCTGATAGCCCAGCTCGACTATCCATCTCTACTGAAGACCCTTTCAGCTTTTTGAGAGTTGGGTAGAGAACATCATCTCTGAAAATAGGGTCCCACAGCTGCACCCCATCAGTGTGAGCAGGACTCTTAGGACTCTTAGAAGAGTCAATGCTCTGAGACCATGGGGGGCGCTTAGCCCCCTCTCTTCATCACTGAGGATGATTTCACTTTTCAGGGAATAGAGAGGGTGGTCCTTGTGGTGGACTGCAGGTATGGAGAGCTGTTGTCATCGTATTAGATAGATAAGAATGATTATATGTATTGTAGAAATGTCTCCTATCATGTTCCCTATTTTTTTATTATGTCCACATCCTGGTCCCCATCTTGGAAATCATAACAAACGTGCACTTTTTTGTTTAATTTACACATTGGACCATAGGAAAAATGACACTACAGCTACAGAGGTGACCGTCTGATAGCCCAGCTCGACTATCCATCTCTACTGAAGACCCTTTCAGCTTTTTGAGAGTTGGGTGGAGGACATCATCTCTGAAAATAGGGTCCCACAGCTGCACCCCATCAGTGTGAGCAGGAATCTTAGGACTCTTAGAAGAATCAATGCTCTGAGACCATGGGGGGCGCTTAGCCCCCTCTCTTCGTCACTGAGGATGATTTAATTTTTCAGGGATTAGAGAGAGTGGTCCTTGTGGTGGACTGCAGGTATGGAGAGCTGATGTGATCGTATTAGATAGATAAGAATGATTATATGTATTGTAGAAATGTCTCCTATCATGTTCCCTAATTTTTTATTATGTCCACATTCTGGTCCCCATCTTGAACATCATAACAAACGTGCACTTTTTTGTTTAATTTACACATTGGACCATAGGAAAAATGACACTACAGCTACAGAGGTGACCGTCTGATAGCCCAGCTCGACTATCCATCTCTACTGAAGACCCTTTCAGCTTTTTGAGAGTTGGGTGGAGGACATCATCTCTGAAAATAGGGTCCCACAGCTGCACCCCATCAGTGTAAGCAGGACTCTTAGGACTCTTAGAAGAGTCAATGCTCTAAAACCATGGGGGGCGCTTAGCCCCCTCTCTTCGTCCCTGAGGATGATTTCATTTTTCAGGGATTAGAGAGGGTGGTCCTTGTGGTGGACTGCAGGTATGGAGAGCTGTTGTCATCGTATTAGATAGATAAGAATGATTATATGTATTGTAGAAATGTCTCCTATCATGTTCCCTAATTTCTTATTATGTCCACATCCTGGTCCCCATCTTGGACATCATAACAAACGTGCACTTTTTTGTTTAATTTACACATTGGACCATAGGAAAAATGACACTACAGCTACAGAGGTGACCGTCTGATAGCCCAGCTCGACTATCCATCTCTACTGAAGACCCTTTCAGCTTTTTGAGAGTTGGGTGGAGGACATCATCTCTGAAAATAGGGTCCCACAGCTTCACCCCATCAGTGTGAGCAGGACTCTTAGGACTCTTAGAAGAGTCAATGCTCTGGTACCATGGGGGGCGCTTGGCCCCCTCTCTTCGTCACTGAGGATGATTTCATTTTTCAGGGATTAGAGAGGGTGGTCCTTGTGGTGGACTGCAGGTATGGAGAGCTGTTGTCATCGTATTAGATAGATAAGAATGATTATATGTATTGTAGAAATGTCTCCTATCATGTTCCCTAATTTTTTATTATGTCCACATCCTGGTCCCCATCTTGGACATCATAACAAACGTGCACTTTTTTGTTTAATTTACACATTGGACCATAGGAAAAATGACACTACAGCTACAGAGGTGACCGTCTGATAGCCCAGCTCGACTATCCATCTCTACTGAAGACCCTTTCAGCTTTTTGAGAGTTGGGTGGAGGACATCATCTCTGAAAATAGGGTCCCACAGCTGCACCCCATCAGTGTGAGCAGGACTCTTAGGACTCTTAGAAGAGTTAATGCTCTGAGACCATGGGGGCGCTTAGCCCCCTCTCTTCGTCACTGAGGATGATTTCATTTTTCAGGGATTAGAGAGGGTGGTCCTTGTGGTGGACTGCAGGTATGGAGAGCTGTTGTCATCGTATTAGATAGATAAGAATGATTATATGTATTGTAGAAATGTCTCCTATCATGTTCCCTAATTTTTTATTATGTCCACATCCCGGTCCCCATCTTGGACATCATAACAAACGTGCACTTTTTTGTTTAATTTACACATTGGACCATAGGAAAAATGACACTACAGCTACAGAGGTGACCGTCTGATAGCCCAGCTCGACTATCCATCTCTACTGAAGACCCTTTCAGCTTTTTGAGAGTTGGGTGGAGGACATCATCTCTGAAAATAGGGTCCCACAGCTGCACCCCATCAGTGTGAGCAGGACTCTTAGGACTCTTAGAAGAGTCAATGCTCTGAGACCATTGGGGGCACTTAGCCCCCTCTCTTCGTCACTGAGGATGATTTCATTTTTCAGGGATTAGAGAGGGTGGTCCTTGTGGTGGACTGCAGGTATGGAGAGCTGTTGTCATCGTATTAGATAGATAAGAATGATTATATGTATTGTAGAAATGTCTCCTATCATGTTCCCTAATTTCTTATTATGTCCACATCCTGGTCCCCATCTTGGACATTATAACAAACGTGCACTTTTTTGTTTAATTTACACATTGGACCATAGGAAAAATGACACTACAGCTACAGAGGTGACCGTCTGATAGCCCAGCTCGACTATCCATCTCTACTGAAGACCTTTTCAGCTTTTTGAGAGTTGGGTGGAGGACATCATCTCTGAAAATAGGGTCCCACAGCTTCACCCCATCAGTGTGAGCAGGACTCTTAGGACTCTTAGAAGAGTCAATGCTCTGGTACCATGGGGGGCGCTTGGCCCCCTCTCTTCGTCACTGAGGATGATTTCACTTTTCAGGGAATAGAGAGGGTGGTCCTTGTGGTGGACTGCAGGTATGGAGAGCTGTTGTCATCGTATTAGATAGATAAGAATGATTATATGTATTGTAGAAATGTCTCCTATCATGTTCCCTATTTTTTTATTATGTCCACATCCTGGTCCCCATCTTGGAAATCATAACAAACGTGCACTTTTTTGTTTAATTTACACATTGGACCATAGGAAAAATGACACTACAGCTACAGAGGTGACCGTCTGATAGCCCAGCTCGACTATCCATCTCTACTGAAGACCCTTTCAGCTTTTTGAGAGTTGGGTGGAGGACATCATCTCTGAAAATAGGGTCCCACAGCTGCACCCCATCAGTGTGAGCAGGACTCTTAGGACTCTTAGAAGAGTCAATGTTTTGAGACCATGGGGTGCGCTTAGCCCCCTCTCTTCGTCACTGAGGATGATTTCATTTTTCAGGGATTAGAGAGGGTGGTCCTTGTGGTGGACTGCAGGTATGGAGAGCTGTTGTCATCGTATTAGATAGATAAGAATAATTATATGTATTGTAGAAATGTCTCCTATCATGTTCCCTATTTTTTTATTATGTCCACATCCTGGTCCCCATCTTGGAAATCATAACAAATGTGCACTTTTTTGTTTAATTTACACATTGGACCATAGGAAAAATGACACTACAGCTACAGAGGTGACCGTCTGAGAGCCCAGCTCGACTATCCATCTCTACTGAAGACCCTTTCAGCTTTTTGAGAGTTGGGTGGAGGACATCATCTCTGAAAATAGGGTCCCACAGCTGCACCCCATCAGTGTGAGCAGGACTCTTAGGACTCTTAGAAGAGTCAATGCTCTGAGACCATGGGGGGCGCTTAGCCCCCTCTCTTCGTCACTGAGGATGATTTCATTTTTCAGGGATTAGAGAGAGTGGTCCTTGTGGTGGACTGCAGGAATGGAGAGCTGTTGTGATCGTATTAGATAGATAAGAATGATTATATGTATTGTAGAAATGTCTCCTATCATGTTCCCTAATTTTTTATTATGTCCACATCCTGGTCCCCATCTTGGACATCATAACAAACGTGCACTTTTTTGTTTAATTTACACATTGGACCATAGGAAAAATGACACTACAGCTACAGAGGTGACCGTCTGATAGCCCAGCTCGACTATCCATCTCTACTGAAGACCCTTTCAGCTTTTTGAGAGTTGGGTGGAGGACATCATCTCTTAAAATAGGGTCCCACAGCTGCACCCCATCAGTGTAAGCAGGACTCTTAGGACTCTTAGAAGAGTCAATGCTCTAAAACCATGGGGGGCGCCAAACAAAACTTTTAGTGGATTTCTACTTATTTTATTAAATATTATCCCCACCAAACAGGACAAGCTTGCATCTGTTATAGTTTTGGAGAAAAATGTGATCATTTCATTTATGCGCGAAATGCCTTAAAAATGGCTTTAAAAAGGGTTTGGAGCACGGAGACGATTATCTCGGGATTGCAAGATAACCAAACAAAACTTTTAGTGGATTTCTACTTATTTTTTTTAAATATCATCTCCACCAAACAGGACAAGCTTGCATCTGTTATAGTTTTGGAGAAAAATGTGATCATTTCATTTATGCGCGAAATGCCTTAAAATGGCTTTAAAATGGTTTTGAAGCATGGAGACGATTATCTCGGGATTGCAAGATAACCAAACACAACTTTTAGTGGATTTCTAATTATTTTATTAAATATCATCCCCTCCAAACAGGACAAGCTTGCATCTGTTATAGTTTTGGAGAAAAATGTGATCATTTCATTTATGCGCGAAATGCCTTAAAAATGGCTTTAAAATGGATTTGGAGCATGGAAACGATTATCTTGGGATTGCAAGATAACCAAATAAAACTTTTAGTGGATTTCTACTTATTTTATTAAATATCATCTCCACCAAACAGGACAAGCTTGCATGTGTTATAGTTTTGGAGAAAAATGTGATCATTTCATTTATGCGCGAAATGCCTTTGAAATGGCTTTAAAATGGATTTGGAGCATGGAGACGATTATCTCAGGATTGCAATATAAACAAACGAAACTTTTAGTAGGTTTCTACTTATTTTATTAAATATTATCTCCACCAAACAGGACAAGCTTACATCTGTTATAGTTTTGGAGAAAAATGTGATCATTTCATTTATGCGCGAAATGCCTTAAAAATGGCTTTAAAATGGTTTTGAAGCATGGAGACGATTATCTCGGGATTGCAAGATAACCAAACAAAACTTTTAGTGGATTTCTAATTATTTTATTAAATATCATCCCCTCCAAACAGGACAAGCTTGCATCTGTTATAGTTTTGGAGAAAAATGTGATCATTTCATTTATGCGCACAATGCCTTTTAAATGGCTTTAAAATAGATTTGGAGCATGGAGACGATTATCTCGGGATTGCAAGATAACCAAACAAAACTTTTAGTGGATTTCTACTTATTTTACCAAATATCATCTCCACCAAACAGGACAAGCTTGCATGTGTTATAGTTTTGGAGAAAAATGTGATCATTTCATTTATGCGCAAAATGCCTTTGAAATGGCTTTAAAATGGATTTGGAGCATGGAGACGATTATCTCAGGATGGCAATATAAACAAACGAAACTTTTAGTAGATTTCTACTTATTTTATTAAATATTATCTCCACCAAACAGGACAAGCTTGCATCTGTTATAGTTTTGGAGAAAAATGTGATCATTTCATTTATGCGCGAAATGCCTTAAAAATGGCTTTAAAATGGATTTGGAGCATGGAGACGATTATCTTGGGATTGCAAGATAACCAAACAAAACTTTTAGTGGATTTCTACTTATTTTATTAAATATTATCCCCACCAAACAGGACAAGCTTGCATCTGTTATAGTTTTGGAGAAAAATGTGATCATTTCATTTATGCGCGAAATGCCTTAAAAATGGCTTTAAAAAGGGTTTGGAGCATGGAGACGATTATCTCGGGATTGCAAGATAACCAAACAAAACTTTTAGTGGATTTCTACTTATTTTATGAAATATCATCTCCACCAAACAGGACAAGCTTGCATCTGTTATAGTTTTGGAGAAAAATGTGATCATTTCATTTATGCGCGAAATGCCTTAAAGATGGCTTTAAAATGGATTTGGAGCATGGAGACGACTATCTCGGGATTGCAAGATAACCAAACAAATCTGTTAGTGGATTTCTACTTATTTTATTAAATATCATCTCCACCAAACAGGAGAAGCTTGCATCTGTTATAGTTTTGGAGAAAAATGTGATCATTTCATTTATGCGCGAAATGCCTTTGAAATGGCTTTAAAATGGATTTGGAGCATGGAGACGATTATCTCAGGATTGCAATATAAACAAACGAAACTTTTAGTAGATTTCTACCTATTTTATTAAATATTATCTCCACCAAACAGGACAAGCTTGCATCTGTTATAGTTTTGGAGAAAAATGTGATCATTTCATTTATGCGCGAAATGCCTTAAAAATGGCTTTAAAATGGATTTGGAGCATGGAGACGATTATCTTGGGATTGCAAGATAACCAAACAAAACTTTTAGTGGATTTCTACTTATTTTATTAAATATCATCTCCACCAAACAGGACAAGCTTGCATGTGTTATAGTTTTGGAGAAAAATGTGATCATTTCATTTATGCGCGAAATGCCTTTGAAATGGCTTTAAAATGGATTTGGAGCATAGAGACGATTATCTCAGGATTGCAATATAAACAAACGAAACTTTTAGTAGGTTTCTACTTATTTTATTAAATATTATCTCCACCAAACAGGACAAGCTTGCATCTGTTATAGTTTTGGAGAAAAATGTGATCATTTCATGTATGCGCGAAATGCCTTAAAAATGGCTTTAAAATAGTTTTGAAGCATGGAGACGATTATCTCGGGATTGCAAGATAACCAAACAAAACTTTTAGTGGATTTCTACATATTTTATTAAATATCATCTCTACCAAACAGGACAAGCTTGCATCTGTTTTAGTTTTGAAGAAAAATGTGATCATTTCATTTATGCGCGAAATGCCTTCAAAATGGCTTTTAAATGGATTTGAAGCATGGAGACGATTATCTCGGGATTGCAAGATAACCAAACAAAACTTTTAGTTGATTTCTACTTATTTTATTAAATATTATCCCCTCCAAACAGGACGAGCTTCCATCTGTTATAGTTTTGGAGAAAAATGTGATCATTTCATTTATGCACGAAATGCCTTAAAAATGGCTTTAAAATGGATTTGGAGCATGGAGACGATTATCTCGGGATTGCAAGATAACCAAACAAAACTTTTAGTGGATTTCTACTTATTTTTTTTAAATATCATCTCCACCAAACAGGACAAGCTTGCATCTGTTATAGTTTTGGAGAAAAATGTGATCATTTCATTTATGCGCACAATGCCTTTGAAATGGCTTTAAAATAGATTTGGAGCATGGAGACGATTATCTCGGGATTGCAAGATAACCAAACAAAACTTTTAGTGGATTTCTACTTATTTTACCAAATATCATCTCCACCAAACAGGACAAGCTTGCATGTG
The DNA here is from genome assembly GCF_048569485.1 of Anomaloglossus baeobatrachus. Classification (NCBI taxonomy): domain Eukaryota; kingdom Metazoa; phylum Chordata; class Amphibia; order Anura; family Aromobatidae; genus Anomaloglossus; species Anomaloglossus baeobatrachus. The sequence continues at coordinate 61,369 of NW_027445185.1, read as the reverse complement.
TTATAGTTTTGGAGAAAAATGTGATCATTTCATTTATGCGCAAAATGCCTTTGAAATGGCTTTAAAATGGATTTGGAGCATGGAGACGATTATCTCAGGATGGCAATATAAACAAACAAAACTTTTAGTAGATTTCTACTTATTTTATTAAATATTATCTCCACCAAACAGGACAAGCTTGCATCTGTTATAGTTTTGGAGAAAAATGTGATCATTTCATTTATGCGCGAAATGCCTTAAAAATGGCTTTAAAATGGATTTGGAGCATGGAGACGATTATCTTGGGATTGCAAGATAACCAAACAAAACTTTTAGTGGATTTCTACTTATTTTATTAAATATCATCTCCACCAAACAGGACAAGCTTGCATGTGTTATAGTTTTGGAGAAAAATGTGATCATTTCATTTATGCGTGAAATGCCTTTGAAATGGCTTTAAAATGGATTTGGAGCATGGAGACGATTATCTCAGGATTGCAATATAAACAAACAAAACTTTTAGTAGGTTTCTACTTATTTTATTAAATATTATCTCCACCAAACAGGACAAGCTTGCATCTGTTATAGTTTTGGAGAAAAATGTGATCATTTCATTTATGCGCGAAATGCCCTTAGGACTCTTAGAAGAGTTAATGCTCTGAGACCATGGGGGCGCTTAGCCCCCTCTCTTCGTCACTGAGGATGATTTCATTTTTCAGGGATCAGAGAGGGTGGTCCTTGTGGTGGACTGCAGGTATGGAGAGCTGTTGTCATCGTATTAGATAGATAAGAATGATTATATGTATTGTAGAAATGTCTCCTATCATGTTCCCTAATTTTTTATTATGTCCACATCCTGGTCCCCATCTTGGACATCATAACAAACGTGCACTTTTTTGTTTAATTTACACATTGGACCATAGGAAAAATGACACTACAGCTACAGAGGTGACCGTCTGATAGCCCAGCTCGACTATCCATCTCTACTGAAGACATTTCTACAATACATATAATCATTCTTATCTATCTAATACGATCACAACAGCTCTCCATACCTGCAGTCCACCACAAGGACCACTCTCTCTAATCCCTGAAAAATGAAATCATCCTCAGTGACGAAGAGAGGGGGCTAAGCGCCCCCCATGGTCTCAGAGCATTGACTCTTCTAAGAGTCCTAAGATTCCTGCTCACTCTGATGGGGTGCAGCTGTGGGACCCTATTTTCAGAGATGATGTCCTCCACCCAACTCTCAAAAAGCTGAAAGGGTCTTCAGTAGAGATGGATAGTCGAGCTGGGCTATCAGACGGTCACCTCTGTAGCTGTAGTGTCATTTTTCCTATGGTCCAATTTGTAAATTAAACAAAAAAGTGCACGTTTGTTATGATTTCCAAGATGGGGACCAGGATGTGGACATAATAAAAAAATAGGGAACATGATAGGAGACATTTCTACAATACATATAATCATTCTTATCTATCTAATACGATGACAACAGCTCTCCATACCTGCAGTCCACCACAAGGACCACCCTCTCTATTCCCTAAAAAGTGAAGTCATCCTCAGTGACGAGGAGAGGGGGCTAAGCGCCCCCCATGGTCTCAGAGCATTGACTCTTCTAAGAGTCCTAAGAGTCCTGCTCACACTGATGGGGTGCAGCTGTGGGACCCTATTTTCAGAGATGATGTTCTCCACCAAACTCTCAAAAAGCTGAAAGGGTCTTCAGTAGAGATGGATAGTCGAGCTGGGCTATCAGACGGTCACCTCTGTAGCTGTAGTGTCATTTTTCCTATGGTCCAATGTGTAAATTAAACAAAAAAGTGCACGTTTGTTATGATGTCCAAGATGGGGACCAGGATGTGGACATAATAAAAAATTAGGGAACATGATAGGAGACATTTCTACAATACATATAATCATTCTTATCTATTTAATACGATGACAACAGCTCTCCATACCTGCAGTCCACTACAAGGACCACCCTCTCTAATCCCTGAAAAATGAAATCATCCTCAGTGACGAAGAGAGGGGGCTAAGCGCCCCCCATGGTCTCAGAGCATTGACTCTTCTAAGAGTCCTAAGAGTCCTGCTCACACTGATGGGGTGCAGCTGTGGGACCCTATTTTCAGAGATGATGTCCTCCACCCAACTCTCAAAAAGCTGAAAGGGTCTAAGAGTCCTAAGAGTCCTGCTCACACTGATGGGGTGCAGCTGTGGGACCCTATTTTCAGAGATGATGTCCTCCACCCAACTCTCAAAAAGCTGAAAGGGTCTTCAGTAGAGATGGATAGTCGAGCTGGGCTATCAGACGGTCACCTCTGTAGCTGTAGTTTCATTTTCCCTATGGTCCAATGTGTAAATTAAACAAAAAAGTGCACGTTTGTTATGATGTCCAAGATGGGGACCAGGATGTGGACATAATAAAAAATTAGGGAACATGATAGGAGACATTTCTACAATACATATAATCATTCTTATCTATCTAATACGATGACAACAGCTCTCCATACCTGCAGTCCACCACAAGGACCACCCTCTCTAATCCCTGAAAAATGAAATCATCCTCAGTGATGAAGAGAGGGGGCTAAGTGCCCCCAATGGTCTCAGAGCATTGACTCTTCTAAGAGTCCTAAGAGTCCTGCTCACACTGATGGAGTGCAGCTGTGGGACCCTATTTTCAGAGATGATGTCCTCCACCCAACTCTCAAAAAGCTGAAAGGGTCTTCAGTAGAGATGGATAGTCGAGCTGGGCTATCAGACGGTCACCTCTGTAGCTGTAGTGTCATTTTTCCTATGGTCCAATGTGTAAATTAAACAAAAAAGTGCACGTTTGTTATGATGTCCAAGATGGGGACCAGGATGTGGACATAATAAAAAATTAGGGAACATGATAGGAGACATTTCTACAATACATATAATCATTCTTATCTATCTAATACGATGACAACAGCTCTCCATACCTGCATTCCACCACAAGGACCACCCTCTCTAATCCCTGAAAAATGAAATCATCCTCAGTGACGAAGAGAGGGGGCTAAGCGCCCCCATGGTCTCAGAGCATTAACTCTTCTAAGAGTCCTAAGAGTCCTGCTCACACTGATGGGGTGCAGCTGTGGGACCCTATTTTCAGAGATGATGTCCTCCACCCAACTCTCAAAAAGCTGAAAAGGTCTTCAGTAGAGATGGATAGTCGAGCTGGGCTATCAGACGGTCACCTCTGTAGCTGTAGTGTCATTTTTCCTATGGTCCAATGTGTAAATTAAACAAAAAAGTGCACGTTTGTTATGATGTCCAAGATGGGGACCAGGATGTGGACATAATAAAAAATTAGGGAACATGATAGGAGACATTTCTACAATACATATAATCATTCTTATCTATCTAATACGATGACAACAGCTCTCCATACCTGCAGTCCACCACAAGGACCACCCTCTCTAATCCCTGAAAAATGAAATCATCCTCAGGGACGAAGAGAGGGGGCTAAGCGCCCCCCATGGTTTTAGAGCATTGACTCTTCTAAGAGTCCTAAGAGTCCTGCTTACACTGATGGGGTGCAGCTGTGGGACCCTATTTTAAGAGATGATGTCCTCCACCCAACTCTCAAAAAGCTGAAAGGGTCTTCAGTAGAGATGGATAGTCGAGCTGGGCTATCAGACGGTCACCTCTGTAGCTGTAGTGTCATTTTTCCTATGGTCCAATGTGTAAATTAAACAAAAAAGTGCACGTTTGTTATGATGTCCAAGATGGGGACCAGGATGTGGACATAATAAAAAATTAGGGAACATGATAGGAGACATTTCTACAATACATATAATCATTCTTATCTATCTAATACGATGACAACAGCTCTCCATACCTGCAGTCCACCACAAGGACCACCCTCTCTAATCCCTGAAAAATGAAATCATCCTCAGTGACGAAGAGAGGGGGTAAGCGCCCCCATGGTCTCAGAGCATTAACTCTTCTAAGAGTCCTAAGAGTCCTGCTCACACTGATGGGGTGCAGCTGTGGGACCCTATTTTCAGAGATGATGTCCTCCACCCAACTCTCAAAAAGCTGAAAGGGTCTTCAGTAGAGATGGATAGTCGAGCTGGGCTATCAGACGGTCACCTCTGTAGCTGTAGTGTCATTTTTCCTATGGTCCAATGTGTAAATTAAACAAAAAAGTGCACGTTTGTTATGATGTCCAAGATGGGGACCAGGATGTGGACATAATAAAAAATTAGGGAACATGATAGGAGACATTTCTACAATACATATAATCATTCTTATCTATCTAATACGATGACAACAGCTCTCCATACCTGCAGTCCACCACAAGGACCACCCTCTCTAATCCCTGAAAAATGAAATCATCCTCAGGGACGAAGAGAGGGGGCTAAGCGCCCCCCATGGTTTTAGAGCATTGACTCTTCTAAGAGTCCTAAGAGTCCTGCTTACACTGATGGGGTGCAGCTGTGGGACCCTATTTTAAGAGATGATGTCCTCCACCCAACTCTCAAAAAGCTGAAAGGGTCTTCGAGTAGAGATGGATAGTCGAGCTGGGCTATCAGACGGTCACCTCTGTAGCTGTAGTGTCATTTTTCCTATGGTCCAATGTGTAAATTAAACAAAAAAGTGCACATTTGTTATGATGTCCAAGATGGGGACCAGGATGTGGACATAATAAAAAATTAGGGAACATGATAGGAGACATTTCTACAATACATATAATCATTCTTATCTATCTAATACGATGACAACAGCTCTCCATACCTGCAGTCCACCACAAGGACCACTCTCTCTAATCCCTGAAAAATGAAATCATCCTCAGGAGAGGGTGCTAAGCGCCCCCCAAGGTCTCAAAACATTGACTCTTCTAAGAGTCCTAAGAGTCCTGCTCACACTGATGGGGTGCAGCTGTGGGACCCTATTTTCAGAGATGATGTCCTCCACCCAACTCTCAAAAAGCTGAAAGGGTCTTCAGTAGAGATGGATAGTCGAGCTCGAGTAGAAATCTACTAAAAGTTTCGTTTGTTTATATTGCCATCCTGAGATAATCGTCTCCATGCTCCAAATCCATTTTAAAGCCATTTCAAAGGCATTTTGCGCATACATGAAATGAACACATTTTTCTCCAAAACTATAACAGATGCAAGCTTGTCCTGTTTGGTGGAGATGATATTTAATAAAATAAGTAGAAATCCACTAAAAGTTTTGTTTGGTTATCTTGCAATCCCGAGATAATCGTCTCCATGCTCCAAATCCATTTTAAAGCCATTTTTAAGGCATTTCGCGCATACATGAAATGAACACATTTTTCTCCAAAACTATAACAGATGCAAGCTTGTCCTGTTTGGTGGAGATGATATTTAATAAAATAAGTAGAAATCCACTAAAAGTTTTGTTTGGTTATCTTGCAATCCCGAGATAATCGTCTCCATGCTCCAAATCCATTTTAAAGCCATTTTTAAGGCATTTCGCGCATACATGAAATGAACACATTTTTCTCCAAAACTACAACAGATGCAAGCTTGTCCTGTTTGGTGGAGATGATATTTAATAAAATAAGTAGAAATCCACTAAAAGTTTTGTTTGGTTATCTTGCAATCCCGAGATAATCGTCTCCATGCTCCAAATCCATTTTAAAGCCATTTTTAAGGCATTTCGCGCATACATGAAATGAACACATTTTTCTCCAAAACTATAACAGATGTAAGCTTGTCCTGTTTGGTGGAGATAATATTTAATAAAATAAGTAGAAATCTACTAAAAGTTTCGTTTGTTTATATTGCCATCCTGAGATAATCGTCTCCATGCTCCAAATCCATTTTAAAGCCATTTCAAAGGCATTTTGCGCATACATGAAATGAACACATTTTTCTCCAAAACTATAACACATGCAAGCTTGTCCTGTTTGGTGGAGATGATATTTAATAAAATAAGTAGAAATCCACTAAAAGTTTTGTTTGGTTATCTTGCAATCCCGAGATAATCGTCTCCATGCTCCAAATCCATTTTAAAGCCATTTTTAAGGCATTTCGCGCATACATGAAATGAACACATTTTTCTCCAAAACTACAACAGATGCAAGCTTGTCCTGTTTGGTGGAGATGATATTTAATAAAATAAGTAGAAATCCACTAAAAGTTTTGTTTGGTTATCTTGCAATCCCGAGATAATCGTCTCCATGCTCCAAATCCATTTTAAAGCCATTTTAAGGCATTTCGCGCATACATGAAATGAACACATTTTTCTCCAAAACTATAACAGATGCAAGCTTGTCCTGTTTGGTGGAGATAATATTTAATAAAATAAGTAGAAATCTACTAAAAGTTTCGTTTGTTTATATTGCCATCCTGAGATAATCGTCTCCATGCTCCAAATCCATTTTAAAGCCATTTCAAAGGCATTTTGCGCATACATGAAATGAACACATTTTTCTCCAAAACTATAACACATGCAAGCTTGTCCTGTTTGGTGGAGATGATATTTAATAAAATAAGTAGAAATCCACTAAAAGTTTTGTTTGGTTATCTTGCAATCCCGAGATAATCGTCTCCATGCTCCAAATCCATTTTAAAGCCATTTTTAAGGCATTTCGCGCATACATGAAATGAACACATTTTTCTCCAAAACTATAACAGATGCAAGCTTGTCCTGTTTGGTGGAGATGATATTTAATAAAATAAGTAGAAATCCACTAAAAGTTTTGTTTGGTTATCTTGCAATCTCGAGATAATCGTCTCCATGCTTCAAATGCTCTTAAAACCCATTTCTAAGGCATTTCGCGCATAAATGAAATGAACACATTTTTCTTTAAAACTATAACAGATGCAAGCTTGTCCTGTTTGGTGGAGATGATATTTAATAAAATAAGTAGAAATCCACTAAACGTTTTGTTTGGTTATCTTGCAATCCCGAGATAATCGTCTCCATGCTCCAAATCCATTTTAAAGCCATTTTTAAGGCATTTCGCGCATACATGAAATGAACACATTTTTCTCCAAAACTATAACAGATGCAAGCTTGTCCTGTTTGGTGGAGATGATATTTAATAAAATAAGTAGAAATCCACTAAAAGTTTTGTTTGGTTATCTTGCAATCTCGAGATAATCGTCTCCATGCTTCAAATGCTATTAAAACCCATTTCTAAGGCATTTCGCGCATAAATGAAATGAACACATTTTTCTCCAAAACTATAACAGATGCAAGCTTGTCCTGTTTGGTGGAGATGATATTTAATAAAATAAGTAGAAATCCACTAAAAGTTTGCAAGATTGCAAGATAACCAAACAAAACTTTTAGTGGATTTCTACTTATTTTATTAAATATCATCTCCACCAAACAGGACAAGCTTGCATCTGTTATAGTTTTGGAGAAAAATGTGTTCATTTCATGTATGCGCGAAATGCCTTAAAAATGGCTTTAAAATGGATTTGGAGCATGGAGACGATTATCTCGGGATTGCAAGATAACCAAACAAAACTTTTAGTGGATTTCTACTTATTTTATTAAATATCATCTCCACCAAACAGGACAAGCTTGCATCTGTTATAGTTTTGGAGAAAAATGTGTTCATTTCATGTATGCGCGAAATGCCTTAAAAATGGCTTTAAAATGGATTTGGAGCATGGAGACGATTATCTCGGGATTGCAAGATAACCAAACAAAACTTTTAGTGGATTTCTACTTATTTTATTAAATATCATCTCCACCAAACAGGACAAGCTTGCATGTGTTATAGTTTTGGAGAAAAATGTGTTCATTTCATGTATGCGCAAAATGCCTTTGAAATGGCTTTAAAATGGATTTGGAGCATGGAGACGATTATCTCAGGATGGCAATATAAACAAACGAAACTTTTAGTAGATTTCTACTTATTTTATTAAATATTATCTCCACCAAACAGGACAAGCTTGCATCTGTTATAGTTTTGGAGAAAAATGTGTTCATTTCATGTATGCGCGAAATGGCTTAAAAATGGCTTTAAAATGGATTTGGAGCATGGAGACGATTATCTCGGGATTGCAAGATAACCAAACAAAACTTTTAGTGGATTTCTACTTATTTTATTAAATATCATCTCCACCAAACAGGACAAGCTTGCATCTGTTATAGTTTTGGAGAAAAATGTGTTCATTTCATGTATGCGCGAAATGCCTTAAAAATGGCTTTAAAATGGATTTGGAGCATGGAGACGATTATCTCGGGATTGCAAGATAACCAAACAAAACTTTTAGTGGATTTCTACTTATTTTATTAAATATCATCTCCACCAAACAGGACAAGCTTGCATCTGTTATAGTTTTGGAGAAAAATGTGTTCATTTCATGTATGCGCAAAATGCCTTTGAAATAGCTTTAAAATGGATTTGGAGCATGGAGACGATTATCTCAGGATGGCAATATAAACAAACGAAACTTTTAGTAGATTTCTACTTATTTTATTAAATATTATCTCCACCAAACAGGACAAGCTTGCATCTGTTATAGTTTTGGAGAAAAATGTGTTCATTTCATGTATGCGCGAAATGCCTTAAAAATGGCTTTAAAATGGATTTGGAGCATGGAGACAATTATCTCGGGATTGCAAGATAACCAAACAAAACTTTTAGTGGATTTCTACTTATTTTATTAAATATCATCTCCACCAAACAGGACAAGCTTGCATCTGTTATAGTTTTGGAGAAAAATGTGTTCATTTCATGTATGCGCGAAATGCCTTAAAAATGGCTTTAAAATGGATTTGGAGCATGGAGACGATTATCTCGGGATTGCAAGATAACCAAACAAAACTTTTAGTGGATTTCTACTTATTTTATTAAATATCATCTCCACCAAACAGGACAAGCTTGCATCTGTTATAGTTTTAAAGAAAAATGTGTTAATTTCATTTATGCGCGAAATGCCTTAGAAATGGGTTTTAAGAGCATTTGAAGCATGAAGACGATTATCTCGAGATTGCAAGATAACCAAACAAAACTTTTAGTGGATTTCTACTTATTTTATTAAATATCATCTCCACCAAACAGGACAAGCTTGCATCTGTTATAGTTTTGGAGAAAAATGTGTTCATTTCATGTATGCGCGAAATGCCTTAAAAATGGCTTTAAAATGGATTTGGAGCATGGAGACGATTATCTCGGGATTGCAAGATAACCAAACAAAACTTTTAGTGGATTTCTACTTATTTTATTAAATATCATCTCCACCAAACAGGACAAGCTTGCATCTGTTATAGTTTTGGAGAAAAATGTGTTCATTTCATGTATGCGCGAAATGCCTTAAAAATGGCTTTAAAATGGATTTGGAGCATGGAGACGATTATCTCGGGATTGCAAGATAACCAAACAAAACTTTTAGTGGATTTCTACTTATTTTATTAAATATCATCTCCACCAAACAGGACAAGCTTGCATCTGTTAAAGTTTTGGAGAAAAATGTGTTCATTTCATGTATGCGCAAAATGCCTTTGAAATGGCTTTAAAATGGATTTGGAGCATGGAGACGATTATCTCAGGATGGCAATATAAACAAACAAAACTTTTAGTAGATTTCTACTCGAGCTCGACTATCCATCTCTACTGTAGACCCTTTCAGCTTTTTGAGAGTTGGGTGGAGGACATCATCTCTGAAAATAGGGTCCCACAGCTGCACCCCATCAGTGTGAGCAGGACTCTTAGGACTCTTAGAAGAGTCAATGTTTTGAGACCATGGGGGGCGCTTAGCCCCCTCTCTTCGTCACTGAGGATGATTTCATTTTTCAGGGGTTAGAGAGAGTGGTCCTTGTGGTGGACTGCAGGTATGGAGAGCTGTTGTCATCGTATTAGATAGATAAGAATGATTATATGTATTGTAGAAATGTCTCCTATCATGTTCCCTAATTTTTTATTATGTCCACATCCTGGTCCCCATCTTGGACATCATAACAAACGTGCACTTTTTTGTTTAATTTACACATTGGACCATAGGAAAAATGACACTACAGCTACAGAGGTGACCGTCTGATAGCCCACCTCGACTATCCATCTCTACTGAAGACCCTTTCAGCTTTTTGAGAGTTGGGTGGAGGACATCATCTCTTAAAATAGGGTCCCACAGCTGCACCCCATCAGTGTAAGCAGGACTCTTAGGACTCTTAGAAGAGTCAATGCTCTAAAACCATGGGGGGCGCTTAGCCCCCTCTCTTCATCCCTGAGGATGATTTCATTTTTCAGGGATTAGAGAGGGTGGTCCTTGTGGTGGACTGCAGGTATGGAGAGCTGTTGTCATCGTATTAGATAGATAAGAATGATTATATGTATTGTAGAAATGTCTCCTATCATGTTCCCTAATTTTTTATTATGTCCACATCCTGGTCCCCATCTTGGACATCATAACAAACGTGCACTTTTTTGTTTAATTTACACATTGGACCATAGGAAAAATGACACTACAGCTACAGAGGTGACCGTCTGATAGCCCAGCTCGACTATCCATCTCTACTGAAGACCCTTTCAGCTTTTTGAGAGTTGGGTGGAGGACATCATCTCTGAAAATAGGGTCCCACAGCTGCACCCCATCAGTGTGAGCAGGACTCTTAGGACTCTTAGAAGAGTTAATGCTCTGAGACCATGGGGGCGCTTAGCCCCCTCTCTTCGTCACTGAGGATGATTTCATTTTTCAGGGATTAGAGAGGGTGGTCCTTGTGGTGGACTGCAGGTATGGAGAGCTGTTGTCATCGTATTAGATAGATAAGAATGATTATATGTATTGTAGAAATGTCTCCTATCATGTTCCCTAATTTTTTATTATGTCCACATCCTGGTCCCCATCTTGGACATCATAACAAACGTGCACTTTTTTGTTTAATTTACACATTGGACCATAGGAAAAATGACACTACAGCTACAGAGGTGACCGTCTGATAGCCCAGCTCGACTATCCATCTCTACTGAAGACCCTTTCAGCTTTTTGAGAGTTGGGTGGAGGACATCATCTCTTAAAATAGGGTCCCACAGCTGCACCCCATCAGTGTAAGCAGGACTCTTAGGACTCTTAGAAGAGTCAATGCTCTAAAACCATGGGGGGCGCTTAGCCCCCTCTCTTCGTCCCTGAGGATGATTTCATTTTTCAGGGATTAGAGAGGGTGGTCCTTGTGGTGGACTGCAGGTATGGAGAGCTGTTGTCATCGTATTAGATAGATAAGAATGATTATATGTATTGTAGAAATGTCTCCTATCATGTTCCCTAATTTTTTATTATGTCCACATCCTGGTCCCCATCTTGGACATCATAACAAACGTGCACTTTTTTGTTTAATTTACACATTGGACCATAGGAAAAATGACACTACAGCTACAGAGGTGACCGTCTGATAGCCCAGCTCGACTATCCATCTCTACTGAAGACCCTTTCAGCTTTTTGAGAGTTGGGTGGAGGACATCATCTCTGAAAATAGGGTCCCACAGCTGCACCCCATCAGTGTGAGCAGGACTCTTAGGACTCTTAGAAGAGTTAATGCTCTGAGACCATGGGGGCGCTTAGCCCCCTCTCTTCGTCACTGAGGATGATTTCATTTTTCAGGGATTAGAGAGGGTGGTCCTTGTGGTGGACTGCAGGTATGGAGAGCTGTTGTCATCGTATTAGATAGATAAGAATGATTATATGTATTGTAGAAATGTCTCCTATCATGTTCCCTAATTTTTTATTATGTCCACATCCTGGTCCCCATCTTGGACATCATAACAAACGTGCACTTTTTTGTTTAATTTACACATTGGACCATAGGAAAAATTACACTACAGCTACAGAGGTGACCGTCTGATAGCCCAGCTCGACTATCCATCTCTACTGAAGACCCTTTCAGCTTTTTGAGAGTTGGGTGGAGGACATCATCTCTGAAAATAGGGTCCCACAGCTGCACCCCATCAGTGTGAGCAGGACTCTTAGGACTCTTAGAAGAGTCAATGCTCTGAGACCATTGGGGGCACTTAGCCCCCTCTCTTCATCACTGAGGATGATTTCATTTTTCAGGGATTAGAGAGGGTGGTCCTTGTGGTGGACTGCAGGTATGGAGAGCTGTTGTCATCGTATTAGATAGATAAGAATGATTATATGTATTGTAGAAATGTCTCCTATCATGTTCCCTAATTTTTTATTATGTCCACATCCTGGTCCCCATCTTGGACATCATAACAAACGTGCACTTTTTTGTTTAATTTACACATTGGACCATAGGGAAAATGAAACTACAGCTACAGAGGTGACCGTCTGATAGCCCAGCTCGACTATCCATCTCTACTGAAGACCCTTTCAGCTTTTTGAGAGTTGGGTGGAGGACATCATCTCTGAAAATAGGGTCCCACAGCTGCACCCCATCAGTGTGAGCAGGACTCTTAGGACTCTTAGACCCTTTCAGCTTTTTGAGAGTTGGGTGGAGGACATCATCTCTGAAAATAGGGTCCCACAGCTGCACCCCATCAGTGTGAGCAGGACTCTTAGGACTCTTAGAAGAGTCAATGCTCTGAGACCATTGGGGGCACTTAGCCCCCTCTCTTCATCACTGAGGATGATTTCATTTTTCAGGGATTAGAGAGGGTGGTCCTTGTGGTGGACTGCAGATATGGAGAGCTGTTATCATCGTATTAGATAGATAAGAATGATTATATGTATTGTAGAAATGTCTCCTATCATGTTCCCTAATTTTTTATTATGTCCACATCCTGGTCCCCATCTTGGACATCATAACAAACGTGCACTTTTTTGTTTAATTTACACATTGGACCATAGGAAAAATGACACTACAGCTACAGAGGTGACCGTCTGATAGCCCAGCTCGACTATCCATCTCTACTGAAGACCCTTTCAGCTTTTTGAGAGTTGGGTGGAGGACATCATCTCTGAAAATAGGGTCCTACAGCTGCACCCCATCAGTGTGAGCAGGACTCTTAGGACTCTTAGAAGAGTCAATGCTCTGAGACCATGGGGGGCGCTTAGCCCCCTCTCTTCGTCACTGAGGATGATTTCATTTTTCAGGGATTAGAGAGGGTGGTCCTTGTAGTGGACTGCAGGTATGGAGAGCTGTTGTCATCGTATTAAATAGATAAGAATGATTATATGTATTGTAGAAATGTCTCCTATCATGTTCCCTAATTTTTTATTATGTCCACATCCTGGTCCCCATCTTGGACATCATAACAAACGTGCACTTTTTTGTTTAATTTACACATTGGACCATAGGAAAAATGACACTACAGCTACAGAGGTGACCGTCTGATAGCCCAGTTTGACTATCCATCTCTACTGAAGACCCTTTCAGCTTTTTGAGAGTTGGGTGGAGAACATCATCTCTGAAAATAGGGTCCCACAGCTGCACCCCATCAGTGTGAGCAGGACTCTTAGGACTCTTAGAAGAGTCAATGCTCTGAGACCATGGGGGGCGCTTAGCCCCCTCTCCTCGTCACTGAGGATGATTTCACTTTTTAGGGAATAGAGAGGGTGGTCCTTGTGGTGGACTGCAGGTATGGAGAGCTGTTGTCATCGTATTAGATAGATAAGAATGATTATATGTATTGTAGAAATGTCTCCTATCATGTTCCCTATTTTTTTATTATGTCCACATCCTGGTCCCCATCTTGGAAATCATAACAAACGTGCACTTTTTTGTTTAATTTACAAATTGGACCATAGGAAAAATGACACTACAGCTACAGAGGTGACCGTCTGATAGCCCAGCTCGACTATCCATCTCTACTGAAGACCCTTTCAGCTTTTTGAGAGTTGGGTGGAGGACATCATCTCTGAAAATAGGGTCCCACAGCTGCACCCCATCAGAGTGAGCAGGAATCTTAGGACTCTTAGAAGAGTCAATGCTCTGAGACCATGGGGGGCGCTTAGCCCCCTCTCTTCGTCACTGAGGATGATTTCATTTTTCAGGGATTAGAGAGAGTGGTCCTTGTGGTGGACTGCAGGTATGGAGAGCTGTTGTGATCGTATTAGATAGATAAGAATGATTATATGTATTGTAGAAATGTCTTCAGTAGAGATGGATAGTCGAGCTGGGCTATCAGACGGTCACCTCTGTAGCTGTAGTGTCATTTTTCCTATGGTCCAATGTGTAAATTAAACAAAAAAGTGCACGTTTGTTATGATGTCCAAGATGGGGACCAGGATGTGGACATAATAAAAAATTAGGGAACATGATAGGAGACATTTCTACAATACATATAATCATTCTTATCTATCTAATACGATGACAACAGCTCTCCATACCTGCAGTCCACCACAAGGACCACCCTCTCTGATCCCTGAAAAATGAAATCATCCTCAGTGAAGAAGAGAGGGGGCTAAGCGCCCCCATGGTCTCAGAGCATTAACTCTTCTAAGAGTCCTAAGGGCATTTCGCGCATAAATGAAATGATCACATTTTTCTCCAAAACTATAACAGATGCAAGCTTGTCCTGTTTGGTGGAGATAATATTTAATAAAATAAGTAGAAACCTACTAAAAGTTTTGTTTGTTTATATTGCAATCCTGAGATAATCGTCTCCATGCTCCAAATCCATTTTAAAGCCATTTCAAAGGCATTTCACGCATAAATGAAATGATCACATTTTTCTCCAAAACTATAACACATGCAAGCTTGTCCTGTTTGGTGGAGATGATATTTAATAAAATAAGTAGAAATCCACTAAAAGTTTTGTTTGGTTATCTTGCAATCCCAAGATAATCGTCTCCATGCTCCAAATCCATTTTAAAGCCATTTTTAAGGCATTTCGCGCATAAATGAAATGATCACATTTTTCTCCAAAACTATAACAGATGCAAGCTTGTCCTGTTTGGTGGAGATAATATTTAATAAAATAAGTAGAAATCTACTAAAAGTTTTGTTTGTTTATATTGCCATCCTGAGATAATCGTCTCCATGCTCCAAATCCATTTTAAAGCCATTTCAAAGGCATTTTGCGCATAAATGAAATGATCACATTTTTCTCCAAAACTATAACACATGCAAGCTTGTCCTGTTTGGTGGAGATGATATTTGGTAAAATAAGTAGAAATCCACTAAAAGTTTTGTTTGGTTATCTTGCAATCCCGAGATAATCGTCTCCATGCTCCAAATCTATTTTAAAGCCATTTCAAAGGCATTGTGCGCATAAATGAAATGATCACATTTTTCTCCAAAAGTATAACAGATGCAAGCTTGTCCTGTTTGGTGGGGATAATATTTAATAAAATAAGTAGAAATCCACTAAAAGTTTTGTTTGGTTATCTTGCAATCCCGAGATAATCGTCTCCATGCTCCAAATCCATTTTAAAGCCATTTTTAAGGCATTTCGCGCATAAATGAAATGATCACATTTTTCTCCAAAACTATAACAGATGGAAGCTCGTCCTGTTTGGAGGGGATAATATTTAATAAAATAAGTAGAAATCAACTAAAAGTTTTGTTTGGTTATCTTGCAATCCCGAGATAATCGTCTCCATGCTTCAAATCCATTTAAAAGCCATTTTGAAGGCATTTCGCGCATAAATGAAATGATCACATTTTTCTTCAAAACTAAAACAGATGCAAGCTTGTCCTGTTTGGTAGAGATGATATTTAATAAAATATGTAGAAATCCACTAAAAGTTTTGTTTGGTTATCTTGCAATCCCGAGATAATCGTCTCCATGCTTCAAAACTATTTTAAAGCCATTTTTAAGGCATTTCGCGCATACATGAAATGATCACATTTTTCTCCAAAACTATAACAGATGCAAGCTTGTCCTGTTTGGTGGAGATAATATTTAATAAAATAAGTAGAAACCTACTAAAAGTTTCGTTTGTTTATATTGCAATCCTGAGATAATCGTCTCCATGCTCCAAATCCATTTTAAAGCCATTTCAAAGGCATTTCGCGCATAAATGAAATGATCACATTTTTCTCCAAAACTATAACACATGCAAGCTTGTCCTGTTTGGTGGAGATGATATTTAATAAAATAAGTAGAAATCCACTAAAAGTTTTGTTTGGTTATCTTGCAATCCCAAGATAATCGTCTCCATGCTCCAAATCCATTTTAAAGCCATTTTTAAGGCATTTCGCGCATAAATGAAATGATCACATTTTTCTCCAAAACTATAACAGATGCAAGCTTGTCCTGTTTGGTGGAGATAATATTTAATAAAATAGGTAGAAATCTACTAAAAGTTTCGTTTGTTTATATTGCAATCCTGGGATAATCGTCTCCATGCTCCAAATCCATTTTAAAGCCATTTCAAAGGCATTTCGCGCATAAATGAAATGATCACATTTTTCTCCAAAACTATAACAGATGCAAGCTTCTCCTGTTTGGTGGAGATGATATTTAATAAAATAAGTAGAAATCCACTAACAGATTTGTTTGGTTATCTTGCAATCCCGAGATAGTCGTCTCCATGCTCCAAATCCATTTTAAAGCCATCTTTAAGGCATTTCGCGCATAAATGAAATGATCACATTTTTCTCCAAAACTATAACAGATGCAAGCTTGTCCTGTTTGGTGGAGATGATATTTCATAAAATAAGTAGAAATCCACTAAAAGTTTTGTTTGGTTATCTTGCAATCCCGAGATAATCGTCTCCATGCTCCAAATCCATTTTAAAGCCATTTTTAAGGCATTTCGCGCATACATGAAATGAACACATTTTTCTCCAAAACTATAACAGATGCAAGCTTGTCCTGTTTGGTGGAGATGATATTTAATAAAATAAGTAGAAATCCACTAAAAGTTTTGTTTGGCGCCCCCCATGGTTTTAGAGCATTGACTCTTCTAAGAGTCCTAAGAGTCCTGCTTACACTGATGGGGTGCAGCTGTGGGACCCTATTTTAAGAGATGATGTCCTCCACCCAACTCTCAAAAAGCTGAAAGGGTCTTCAGTAGAGATGGATAGTCGAGCTGGGCTATCAGACGGTCACCTCTGTAGCTGTAGTGTCATTTTTCCTATGGTCCAATGTGTAAATTAAACAAAAAAGTGCACATTTGTTATGATGTCCAAGATGGGGACCAGGATGTGGACATAATAAAAAATTAGGGAACATGATAGGAGACATTTCTACAATACATATAATCATTCTTATCTATCTAATACGATCACAACAGCTCTCCATTCCTGCAGTCCACCACAAGGACCACTCTCTCTAATCCCTGAAAAATGAAATCATCCTCAGTGAAGAAAAGAGGGGGCTAAGCGCCCCCCATGGTCTCAGAGCATTGACTCTTCTAAGAGTCCTAAGAGTCCTGCTCACACTGATGGGGTGCAGCTGTGGGACCCTATTTTCAGAGATGATGTCCTCCACCCAACTCTCAAAAAGCTGAAAGGGTCTTCAGTAGAGATGGATAGTCGAGCTGGGCTATCAGACGGTCACCTCTGTAGCTGTAGTGTCATTTTTCCTATGGTCCAATGTGTAAATTAAACAAAAAAGTGCACATTTGTTATGATTTCCAAGATGGGGACCAGGATGTGGACATAATAAAAAAATAGGGAACATGATAGGAGACATTTCTACAATACATATAATTATTCTTATCTATCTAATACGATGACAACAGCTCTCCATACCTGCAGTCCACCACAAGGACCACCCTCTCTAATCCCTGAAAAATGAAATCATCCTCAGTGACGAAGAGAGGGGGCTAAGCGCACCCCATGGTCTCAAAACATTGACTCTTCTAAGAGTCCTAAGAGTCCTGCTCACACTGATGGGGTGCAGCTGTGGGACCCTATTTTCAGAGATGATGTCCTCCACCCAACTCTCAAAAAGCTGAAAGGGTCTTCAGTAGAGATGGATAGTCGAGCTGGGCTATCAGACGGTCACCTCTGTAGCTGTAGTGTCATTTTTCCTATGGTCCAATGTGTAAATTAAACAAAAAAGTGCACGTTTGTTATGATGTCCAAGATGGGGACCAGGATGTGGACATAATAAAAAATTAGGGAACATGATAGGAGACATTTCTACAATGCATATAATCATTCTTATCTATCTAATACGATGATAACAGCTCTCCATATCTGCAGTCCACCACAAGGACCACCCTCTCTAATCCCTGAAAAATGAAATCATCCTCAGTGATGAAGAGAGGGGGCTAAGTGCCCCCAATGGTCTCAGAGCATTGACTTTTCTAAGAGTCCTAAGAGTCCTGCTTACACTGATGGGGTGCAGCTGTGGGACCCTATTTTCAGAGATGATGTCCTCCACCCAACTCTCAAAAAGCTGAAAGGGTCTTCAGTAGAGATGGATAGTCGAGCTGGGCTATCAGACGGTCACCTCTGTAGCTGTAGTGTCATTTTTCCTATGGTCCAATGTGTAAATTAAACAAAAAAGTGCACGTTTGTTATGATGTCCAAGATGGGGACCAGGATGTGGACATAATAAAAAATTAGGGAACATGATAGGAGACATTTCTACAATACATATAATCATTCTTATCTATCTAATACGATGATAACAGCTCTCCATATCTGCAGTCCACCACAAGGACCACCCTCTCTAATCCCTGAAAAATGAAATCATCCTCAGTGATGAAGAGAGGGGGCTAAGTGCCCCCAATGGTCTCAGAGCATTGACTCTTCTAAGAGTCCTAAGAGTCCTGCTCACACTGATGGGGTGCAGCTGTGGGACCCTATTTTCAGAGATGATGTCCTCCACCCAACTCTCAAAAAGCTGAAAGGGTCTTCAGTAGAGATGGATAGTCGAGCTGGGCTATCAGACGGTCACCTCTGTAGCTGTAGTGTCATTTTTCCTATGGTCCAATGTGTAAATTAAACAAAAAAGTGCACGTTTGTTATGATGTCCAAGATGGGGACCAGGATGTGGACATAATAAAAAATTAGGGAACATGATAGGAGAAATTTCTACAATACATATAATCATTCTTATCTATCTAATACGATGACAACAGCTCTCCATACCTGCAGTCCACCACAAGGACCACCCTCTCTAATCCCTGAAAAATGAAATCATCCTCAGGGACGAAGAGAGGGGGCTAAGCGGCCCCCATGGTTTTAGAGCATTGACTCTTCTAAGAGTCCTAAGAGTCCTGCTTACACTGATGGGGTGCAGCTGTGGGACCCTATTTTAAGAGATGATGTCCTCCACCCAACTCTCAAAAAGCTGAAAGGGTCTTCAGTAGAGATGGATAGTCGAGCTGGGCTATCAGACGGTCACCTCTGTAGCTGTAGTGTCATTTTTCCTATGGTCCAATGTGTAAATTAAACAAAAAAGTGCACGTTTGTTATGATGTCCAAGATGGGGACCAGGATGTGGACATAATAAACAAATAGGGAACATGATAGGAGACATTTCTACAATACATATAATCATTCTTATCTATCTAATACGATCACAACAGCTCTCCATACCTGCAGTCCACCACAAGGACCACTCTCTCTAATCCCTGAAAAATGAAATCATCCTCAGTGACGAAGAGAGGGGGCTAAGCGCCCCCCATGGTCTCAAAACATTGACTCTTCTAAGAGTCCTAAGAGTCCTGCTCACACTGATGGGGTGCAGCTGTGGGACCCTATTTTCAGAGATGATGTCCTCCACCCAACTCTCAAAAAGCTGAAAGGGTCTTCAGTAGAGATGGATAGTCGAGCTGGGCTACCAGACGGTCACCTCTGTAGCTGTAGTGTCATTTTTCCTATGGTCCAATGTGTAAATTAAACAAAAAAGTGCACGTTTGTTATGATTTCCAAGATGGGGACCAGGATGTGGACATAATAAAAAAATAGGGAACATGATAGGAGACATTTCTACAATACATATAATCATTCTTATCTATCTAATACGATGACAACAGCTCTCCATACCTGCAGTCCACCACAAGTACCACCCTCTCTATTCCCTGAAAAGTGAAATCATCCTCAGTGACAAAGAGAGGGGGCTAAGCGCCCCCCATGGTCTCAAAACATTGACTCTTCTAAGAGTCCTAAGAGTCCTGCTCACACTGATGGGGTGCAGCTGTGGGACCCTATTTTCAGAGATGATGTTCTCCACCCAACTCTCAAAAAGCTGAAAATGTCTTCAGTAGAGATGGATAGTCGAGCTGGGCTATCAGACGGTCACCTCTGTAATCATATTTAATAAAATAAGTAGAAATCCACTAAAAGTTTTGTTTGGTTATCTTGCAATCCCGAGATAATCGTCTCCATGCTCCAAATCCATTTTAAAGCCATTTTTAAGGCATTTCGCGCATACATGAAATGAACACATTTTTCTTCAAAACTATAACAGATGCAAGCTTGTCCTGTTTGGTGGAGATGATATTTAATAAAATAAGTAGAAATCCACTAAAAGTTTTGTTTGGTTATCTTGCAATCCCGAGATAATCGTCTCCATGCTCCAAATCCATTTTAAAGCCATTTCAAAGGCATTTTGCGCATACATGAAATGAACACATTTTTCTCCAAAACTATAACACATGCAAGCTTGTCCTGTTTGGTGGAGATGATATTTAATAAAATAAGTAGAAATCCACTAAAAGTTTTGTTTGGTTATCCTGCAATCCCGAGATAATCGTCTCCATGCTCCAAATCCATTTTAAAGCCATTTTTAAGGCATTTCGCGCATACATGAAATGAACACATTTTTCTCCAAAACTATAACAGATGCAAGCTTGTCCTGTTTGGTGGAGATGATATTTAATAAAATAAGTAGAAATCCACTAAAAGTTTTGTTTGGTTATCTTGCAATCCCGAGATAATCGTCTCCATGCTCCAAATCCATTTTAAAGCCATTTCAAAGGCATTTTGCGCATACATGAAATGAACACATTTTTCTCCAAAACTATAACACATGCAAGCTTGTCCTGTTTGGTGGAGATGATATTTAATAAAATAAGTAGAAATCCACTAAAAGTTTTGTTTGGTTATCTTGCAATCCCGAGATAATCGTCTCCATGCTCCAAATCCATTTTAAAGCCATTTTTAAGGCATTTCGCGCATACATGAAATGAACACATTTTTCTCCAAAACTATAACAGATGCAAGCTTGTCCTGTTTGGTGGAGATGATATTTAATAAAATAAGTAGAAATCCACTAAAAGTTTTGTTTGGTTATCTTGCAATCCCGAGATAATCGTCTCCATGCTCCAAATCCATTTTAAAGCCATTTTTAAGGCATTTCGCGCATACATGAAATGAACACATTTTTCTCCAAAACTATAACAGATGCAAGCTTGTCCTGTTTGGTGGAGATCATATTTAATAAAATAAGTAGAAATCCACTAAGAGTTTTGTTTGGTTATCTTGCAATCCCGAGATAATCGTCTCCATGCTCCAAATCCATTTTAAAGCCATTTTTAAGGCATTTCGCGCATACATGAAATGAACACATTTTTCTCCAAAACTATAACAGATGCAAGCTTGTCCTGTTTGGTGGAGATGATATTTAATAAAATAAGTAGAAATCCACTAAAAGTTTTCTTTGGTTATCTTGCAATCCCGAGATAATCGTCTCCATGCTCCAAATCCATTTTAAAGCCATTTTTAAGGCATTTCGCGCATACATGAAATGAACACATTTTTCTCCAAAACTATAACAGATGCAAGCTTGTCCTGTTTGGTGGAGATGATATTTAATAAAATAAGTAGAAATCCACTAAAAGTTTTGTTTGGTTATCTTGCAATCCCGAGATAATCGTCTCCATGCTCCAAATCCATTTTAAAGCCATTTTTAAGGCATTTCGCGCATACATGAAATGAACACATTTTTCTTCAAAACTATAAGAGATGCAAGCTTGTCCTGTTTGGTGGAGATGATATTTAATAAAATAAGTAGAAATCCACTAAAAGTTTTGTTTGGTTATCTTGCAATCCCGAGATAATCGTCTCCATGCTCCAAATCCATTTTAAAGCCATTTCAAAGGCATTTTGCGCATACATGAAATGAACACATTTTTCTCCAAAACTATAACACATGCAAGCTTGTCCTGTTTGGTGGAGATGATATTTAATAAAATAAGTAGAAATCCACTAAAAGTTTTGTTTGGTTATCCTGCAATCCCGAGATAATCGTCTCCATGCTCCAAATCCATTTTAAAGCCATTTTTAAGGCATTTCGCGCATACATGAAATGAACACATTTTTCTCCAAAACTATAACAGATGCAAGCTTGTCCTGTTTGGTGGAGATGATATTTAATAAAATAAGTAGAAATCCACTAAAAGTTTTGTTTGGTTATCTTGCAATCCCGAGATAATCGTCTCCATGCTCCAAATCCATTTTAAAGCCATTTTTAAGGCATTTCGCGCATACATGAAATGAACACATTTTTCTCCAAAACTATAACAGATGCAAGCTTGTCCTGTTTGGTGGAGATGATATTTAATAAAATAAGTAGAAATCCACTAAAAGTTTTGTTTGGTTATCTTGCAATCCCGAGATAATCGTCTCCATGCTCCAAATCCATTTTAAAGCCATTTTTAAGGCATTTCGCGCATACATGAAATGAACACATTTTTCTCCAAAACTATAACAGATGCAAGCTTGTCCTGTTTGGTGGAGATGATATTTAATAAAATAAGTAGAAATCCACTAAAAGTTTTGTTTGGTTATATTGCAATCCCGAGATAATCGTCTCCATGCTCCAAATCCATTTTAAAGCCATTTCAAAGGCATTTTGCGCATACATGAAATGAACACATTTTTCTCCAAAACTATAACACATGCAAGCTTGTCCTGTTTGGTGGAGATGATATTTAATAAAATAAGTAGAAATCCACTAAAAGTTTTGTTTGGTTATCTTGCAATCCCGAGATAATCGTCTCCATGCTCCAAATCCATTTTAAAGCCATTTTTAAGGCATTTTGCGCATACATGAAATGAACACATTTTTCTCCAAAACTATAACAGATGCAAGCTTGTCCTGTTTGGTGGAGATGATATTTAATAAAATAAGTAGAAATCCACTAAAAGTTTTGTTTGGTTATCTTGCAATCCCGAGATAATCGTCTCCATGCTCCAAATCCATTTTAAAGCCATTTTTAAGGCATTTCGCGCATACATGAAATGAACACATTTTTCTCCAAAACTATAACAGATGCAAGCTTGTCCTGTTTGGTGGAGATGATATTTAATAAAATAAGTAGAAATCCACTAAAAGTTTTGTTTGGTTATCTTGCAATCCCGAGATAATCGTCTCCATGCTCCAAATCCATTTTAAAGCCATTTTTAAGGCATTTCGCGCATACATGAAATGAACACATTTTTCTCCAAAACTATAACAGATGCAAGCTTGTCCTGTTTGGTGGAGATGATATTTAATAAAATAAGTAGAAATCCACTAAAAGTTTTGTTTGGTTATCTTGCAATCCCGAGATAATCGTCTCCATGCTCCAAATCCATTTTAAAGCCATTTCAAAGGCATTTTGCGCATACATGAAATGAACACATTTTTTTCCAAAACTATAACACATGCAAGCTTGTCCTGTTTGGTGGAGATGATATTTAATAAATTAAGTAGAAATCCACTAAAAGTTTTGTTTGGTTATCTTGCAATCCCGAGATAATCGTCTCCATGCTCCAAATCCATTTTAAAGCCATTTTTAAGGCATTTCGCGCATACATGAAATGAACACATTTTTCTCCAAAACTATAACAGATGCAAGCTTGTCCTGTTTGGTGGAGATAATATTTAATAAAATAAGTAGAAATCTACTAAAAGTTTCGTTTGTTTATATTGCCATCCTGAGATAATCGTCTCCATGCTCCAAATCCATTTTAAAGCCATTTCAAAGGCATTTTGCGCATACATGAAATGAACACATTTTTCTCCAAAACTATAACACATGCAAGCTTGTCCTGTTTGGTGGAGATGATATTTAATAAAATAAGTAGAAATCCACTAAAAGTTTTGTTTGGTTATCTTGCAATCCCGAGATAATCGTCTCCATGCTCCAAATCCATTTTAAAGCCATTTTTAAGGCATTTTGCGCATACATGAAATGAACACATTTTTCTCCAAAACTATAACAGATGCAAGCTTGTCCTGTTTGGTGGAGATGATATTTAATAAAATAAGTAGAAATCCACTAAAAGTTTTGTTTGGTTATCTTGCAATCCCGAGATAATCGTCTCCATGCTCCAAATCCATTTTAAAGCCATTTTTAAGGCATTTCGCGCATACATGAAATGAACACATTTTTCTCCAAAACTATAACAGATGCAAGCTTGTCCTGTTTGGTGGAGATGATATTTAATAAAATAAGTAGAAATCCACTAAAAGTTTTGTTTGGTTATCTTGCAATCCCGAGATAATCGTCTCCATGCTCCAAATCCATTTTAAAGCCATTTTTAAGGCATTTCGCGCATACATGAAATGAACACATTTTTCTCCAAAACTATAACAGATGCAAGCTTGTCCTGTTTGGTGGAGATGATATTTAATAAAATAAGTAGAAATCCACTAAAAGTTTTGTTTGGTTATCTTGCAATCCCGAGATAATCGTCTCCATGCTCCAAATCCATTTTAAAGCCATTTCAAAGGCATTTTGCGCATACATGAAATGAACACATTTTTTTCCAAAACTATAACACATGCAAGCTTGTCCTGTTTGGTGGAGATGATATTTAATAAAATAAGTAGAAATCCACTAAAAGTTTTGTTTGGTTATCTTGCAATCCCGAGATAATCGTCTCCATGCTCCAAATCCATTTTAAAGCCATTTTTAAGGCATTTTGCGCATACATGAAATGAACACATTTTTCTCCAAAACTATAACAGATGCAAGCTTGTCCTGTTTGGTGGAGATGATATTTAATAAAATAAGTAGAAATCCACTAAAAGTTTTGTTTGGTTATCTTGCAATCCCGAGATAATCGTCTCCATGCTCCAAATCCATTTTAAAGCCATTTTTAAGGCATTTCGCGCATACATGAAATGAACACATTTTTCTCCAAAACTATAACAGATGCAAGCTTGTCCTGTTTGGTGGAGATGATATTTAATAAAATAAGTAGAAATCCACTAAAAGTTTTGTTTGGTTATCTTGCAATCCCGAGATAATCGTCTCCATGCTCCAAATCCATTTTAAAGCCATTTTTAAGGCATTTCGCGCATACATGAAATGAACACATTTTTCTCCAAAACTATAACAGATGCAAGCTTGTCCTGTTTGGTGGAGATGATATTTAATAAAATAAGTAGAAATCCACTAAAAGTTTTGTTTGGTTATCTTGCAATCCCGAGATAATCGTCTCCATGCTCCAAATCCATTTTAAAGCCATTTCAAAGGCATTTTGCGCATACATGAAATGAACACATTTTTTTCCAAAACTATAACACATGCAAGCTTGTCCTGTTTGGTGGAGATGATATTTAATAAAATAAGTAGAAATCCACTAAAAGTTTTGTTTGGTTATCTTGCAATCCCGAGATAATCGTCTCCATGCTCCAAATCCATTTTAAAGCCATTTTTAAGGCATTTCGCGCATACATGAAATGAACACATTTTTCTCCAAAACTATAACAGATGCAAGCTTGTCCTGTTTGGTGGAGATGATATTTAATAAAATAAGTAGAAATCCACTAAAATTTTTGTTTGGTTATCTTGCAATCCCGAGATAATCGTCTCCATGCTCCAAATCCATTTTAAAGCCATTTTTAAGGCATTTCGCGCATACATGAAATGAACACATTTTTCTCCAAAACTATAACAGATGCAAGCTTGTCCTGTTTGGTGGAGATGATATTTAATAAAATAAGTAGAAATCCACTAAAATTTTTGTTTGGTTATCTTGCAATCCCGAGATAATCGTCTACATGCTCCAAATCCATTTTAAAGCCATTTTTAAGGCATTTCGCGCATACATGAAATGAACACATTTTTCTCCAAAACTATAACAGATGCAAGCTTGTCCTGTTTGGTGGAGATGATATTTAATAAAATAAGTAGAAATCCACTAAAAGTTTTGTTTGGTTATATTGCAATCCCGAGATAATCGTCTCCATGCTCCAAATCCATTTTAAAGCCATTTTTAAGGCATTTCGCGCATACATGAAATGAACACATTTTTCTCCAAAACTATAACAGATGCAAGCTTGTCCTGTTTGGTGGAGATAATATTTAATAAAATAAGTAGAAATCTACTAAAAGTTTCGTTTGTTTATATTGCCATCCTGAGATAATCGTCTCCATGCTCCAAATCCATTTTAAAGCCATTTCAAAGGCATTTTGCGCATACATGAAATGAACACATTTTTCTCCAAAACTATAACACATGCAAGCTTGTCCTGTTTGGTGGAGATGATATTTAATAAAATAAGTAGAAATCCACTAAAAGTTTTGTTTGGTTATCTTGCAATCCCGAGATAATTGTCTCCATGCTCCAAATCCATTTTAAAGCCATTTTTAAGGCATTTCGCGCATACATGAAATGAACACATTTTTCTCCAAAACTATAACAGATGCAAGCTTGTCCTGTTTGGTGGAGATGATATTTAATAAAATAAGTAGAAAGCCACTAAAAGTTTTGTTTGGTTATATTGCAATCCCGAGATAATCGTCTCCATGCTCCAAATCCATTTTAAAGCCATTTTTAAGGCATTTCGCGCATACATGAAATGAACACATTTTTCTCCAAAACTATAACAGATGCAAGCTTGTCCTGTTTGGTGGATATAATATTTAATAAAATAAGTAGAAATCTACTAAAAGTTTCGTTTGTTTATATTGCCATCCTGAGATAATCGTCTCCATGCTCCAAATCCATTTTAAAGCCATTTCAAAGGCATTTTGCGCATACATGAAATGAACACATTTTTCTCCAAAACTATAACACATGCAAGCTTGTCCTGTTTGGTGGAGATGATATTTAATAAAATAAGTAGAAATCCACTAAAAGTTTTGTTTGGTTATCTTGCAATCCCGAGATAATCGTCTCCATGCTCCAAATCCATTTTAAAGCCATTTTTAAGGCATTTCGCGCATACATGAAATGAACACATTTTTCTCCAAAACTATAACAGATGCAAGCTTGTCCTGTTTGGTGGAGATGATATTTAATAAAATAAGTAGAAATCCACTAAAAGTTTTGTTTGGTTATCTTGCAATCCCGAGATAATCGTCTCCATGCTCCAAATCCATTTTAAAGCCATTTTTAAGGCATTTCGCGCATACATGAAATGAACACATTTTTCTCCAAAACTATAACAGATGCAAGCTTGTCCTGTTTGGTGGAGATGATATTTAATAAAATAAGTAGAAATCCACTAAAAGTTTTGTTTGGTTATCTTGCAATCCCGAGATAATCGTCTCCATGCTCCAAATCCATTTTAAAGCCATTTTTAAGGCATTTCGCGCATACATGAAATGAACACATTTTTCTCCAAAACTATAACAGATGCAAGCTTGTCCTGTTTGGTGGAGATGATATTTAATAAAATAAGTAGAAATCTACTAAAAGTTTTGTTTGGTTATCTTGCAATCCCGAGATAATCGTCTCCATGCTCCAAATCCATTTTAAAGCCATTTCAAAGGCATTTTGCGCATACATGAAATGAACACATTTTTCTCCAAAACTATAACACATGCAAGCTTGTCCTGTTTGGTGGAGATGATATTTAATAAAATAAGTAGAAATCCACTAAAAGTTTTGTTTGGTTATCTTGCAATCCCGAGATAATCGTCTCCATGCTCCAAATCCATTTTAAAGCCATTTTTAAGGCATTTCGCGCATACATGAAATGAACACATTTTTCTCCAAAACTATAACAGATGCAAGCTTGTCCTGTTTGGTGGAGATGATATTTAATAAAATAAGTAGAAATCCACTAAAAGTTTTGTTTGGTTATCTTGCAATCCCGAGATAATCGTCTCCATGCTCCAAATCCATTTTAAAGCCATTTTTAAGGCATTTCGCGCATACATGAAATGAACACATTTTTCTCCAAAACTATAACAGATGCAAGCTTGTCCTGTTTGGTGGAGATGATATTTAATAAAATAAGTAGAAATCCACTAAAATTTTTGTTTGGTTATCTTGCAATCCCGAGATAATCGTCTCCATGCTCCAAATCCATTTTAAAGCCATTTTTAAGGCATTTCGCGCATACATGAAATGAACACATTTTTCTCCAAAACTATAACAGATGCAAGCTTGTCCTGTTTGGTGGAGATGATATTTAATAAAATAAGTAGAAATCCACTAAAAGTTTTGTTTGGTTATATTGCAATCCCGAGATAATCGTCTCCATGCTCCAAATCCATTTTAAAGCCATTTTTAAGGCATTTCGCGCATACATGAAATGAACACATTTTTCTCCAAAACTATAACAGATGCAAGCTTGTCCTGTTTGGTGGAGATGATATTTAATAAAATAAGTAGAAATCCACTAAAAGTTTTGTTTGGTTATCTTGCAATCCCGAGATAATCGTCTCCATGCTCCAAATCCATTTTAAAGCCATTTTTAAGGCATTTCGCGCATACATGAAATGAACACATTTTTCTCCAAAACTATAACAGATGCAAGCTTGTCCTGTTTGGTGGAGATAATATTTAATAAAATAAGTAGAAATCTACTAAAAGTTTCGTTTGTTTATATTGCCATCCTGAGATAATCGTCTCCATTCTCCAAATCCATTTTAAAGCCATTTCAAAGGCATTTTGCGCATACATGAAATGAACACATTTTTCTCCAAAACTATAACACATGCAAGCTTGTCCTGTTTGGTGGAGATGATATTTAATAAAATAAGTAGAAATCCACTAAAAGTTTTGTTTGGTTATCTTGCAATCCCGAGATAATCGTCTCCATGCTCCAAATCCATTTTAAAGCCATTTCAAAGGCATTTCGCGCATACATGAAATGAACACATTTTTCTCCAAAACTATAACAGATGCAAGCTTGTCCTGTTTGGTGGAGATGATATTTAATAAAATAAGTAGAAATCCACTAAAAGTTTTGTTTGGTTATCTTGCAATCCCGAGATAATCGTCTCCATGCTCCAAATCCATTTTAAAGCCATTTCAAAGGCATTTTGCGCATACATGAAATGAACACATTTTTCTCCAAAACTATAACACATGCAAGCTTGTCCTGTTTGGTGGAGATGATATTTAATAAAATAAGTAGAAATCCACTAAAAGTTTTGTTTGGTTATCTTGCAATCCCGAGATAATCGTCTCCATGCTCCAAATCCATTTTAAAGCCATTTTTAAGGCATTTCGCGCATACATGAAATGAACACATTTTTCTCCAAATCTATAACAGATGCAAGCTTGTCCTGTTTGGTGGAGATGATATTTAATAAAATAAGTAGAAATCCACTAAAAGTTTTGTTTGGTTATCTTGCAATCCCGAGATAATCGTCTCCATGCTCCAAATCCATTTTAAAGCCATTTTTAAGGCATTTCGCGCATACATGAAATGAACACATTTTTCTCCAAAACTATAACAGATGCAAGCTTGTCCTGTTTGGTGGAGATGATATTTAATAAAATAAGTAGAAATCCACTAAAATTTTTGTTT
This sequence comes from Anomaloglossus baeobatrachus, assembly GCF_048569485.1. NCBI lineage: Eukaryota > Metazoa > Chordata > Amphibia > Anura > Aromobatidae > Anomaloglossus > Anomaloglossus baeobatrachus. The sequence goes on along the minus strand of NW_027445185.1, from coordinate 31,935 downwards.
GGTTATCTTGCAATCCCGAGATAATCGTCTCCATGCTCCAAATCCATTTTAAAGCCATTTTTAAGGCATTTCGCGCATACATGAAATGAACACATTTTTCTCCAAAACTATAACAGATGCAAGCTTGTCCTGTTTGGTGGAGATGATATTTAATAAAATAAGTAGAAATCCACTAAAAGTTTTGTTTGGTTATATTGCAATCCCGAGATAATCGTCTCCATGCTCCAAATCCATTTTAAAGCCATTTTTAAGGCATTTCGCGCATACATGAAATGAACACATTTTTCTCCAAAACTATAACAGATGCAAGCTTGTCCTGTTTGGTGGAGATGATATTTAATAAAATAAGTAGAAATCCACTAAAAGTTTTGTTTGGTTATCTTGCAATCCCGAGATAATCGTCTCCATGCTCCAAATCCATTTTAAAGCCATTTTTAAGGCATTTCGCGCATACATGAAATGAACACATTTTTCTCCAAAACTATAACAGATGCAAGCTTGTCCTGTTTGGTGGAGATAATATTTAATAAAATAAGTAGAAATCTACTAAAAGTTTCGTTTGTTTATATTGCCATCCTGAGATAATCGTCTCCATGCTCCAAATCCATTTTAAAGCCATTTCAAAGGCATTTTGCGCATACATGAAATGAACACATTTTTCTCCAAAACTATAACACATGCAAGCTTGTCCTGTTTGGTGGAGATGATATTTAATAAAATAAGTAGAAATCCACTAAAAGTTTTGTTTGGTTATCTTGCAATCCCGAGATAATCGTCTCCATGCTCCAAATCCATTTTAAAGCCATTTCAAAGGCATTTCGCGCATACATGAAATGAACACATTTTTCTCCAAAACTATAACAGATGCAAGCTTGTCCTGTTTGGTGGAGATGATATTTAATAAAATAAGTAGAAATCCACTAAAAGTTTTGTTTGGTTATCTTGCAATCCCGAGATAATCGTCTCCATGCTCCAAATCCATTTTAAAGCCATTTTTAAGGCATTTTGCGCATACATGAAATGAACACATTTTTCTCCAAAACTATAACAGATGCAAACTTGTCCTGTTTGGTGGAGATGATATTTAATAAAATAAGTAGAAATCCACTAAAAGTTTTGTTTGGTTATCTTGCAATCCCGAGATAATCGTCTCCATGCTCCAAATCCATTTTAAAGCCATTTTTAAGGCATTTCGCGCATACATGAAATGAACACATTTTTCTCCAAAACTATAACAGATGCAAGCTTGTCCTGTTTGGTGGAGATGATATTTAATAAAATAAGTAGAAATCCACTAAAAGTTTTGTTTGGTTATCTTGCAATCCCGAGATAATCGTCTCCATGCTCCAAATCCATTTTAAAGCCATTTTTAAGGCATTTCGCGCATACATGAAATGAACACATTTTTCTCCAAAACTATAACAGATGCAAGCTTGTCCTGTTTGGTGGAGATGATATTTAATAAAATAAGTAGAAATCCACTAAAAGTTTTGTTTGGTTATCTTGCAATCCCGAGATAATCGTCTCCATGCTCCAAATCCATTTTAAAGCCATTTCAAAGGCATTTTGCGCATACATGAAATGAACACATTTTTCTCCAAAACTATAACACATGCAAGCTTGTCCTGTTTGGTGGAGATGATATTTAATAAAATAAGTAGAAATCCACTAAAAGTTTTGTTTGGTTATCTTGCAATCCCGAGATAATCGTCTCCATGCTCCAAATCCATTTTAAAGCCATTTTTAAGGCATTTCGCGCATACATGAAATGAACACATTTTTCTCCAAAACTATAACAGATGCAAGCTTGTCCTGTTTGGTGGAGATGATATTTAATAAAATAAGTAGAAATCCACTAAAAGTTTTGTTTGGTTATCTTGCAATCCCGAGATAATCGTCTCCATGCTCCAAATCCATTTTAAAGCCATTTTAAGGCATTTCGCGCATACATGAAATGAACACATTTTTCTCCAAAACTATAACAGATGCAAGCTTGTCCTGTTTGGTGGAGATGATATTTAATAAAATAAGTAGAAATCCACTAAAATTTTTGTTTGGTTATCTTGCAATCCCGAGATAATCGTCTCCATGCTCCAAATCCATTTTAAAGCCATTTTTAAGGCATTTCGCGCATACATGAAATGAACACATTTTTCTCCAAAACTATAACAGATGCAAGCTTGTCCTGTTTGGTGGAGATGATATTTAATAAAATAAGTAGAAATCCACTAAAAGTTTTGTTTGGTTATATTGCAATCCCGAGATAATCGTCTCCATGCTCCAAATCCATTTTAAAGCCATTTTTAAGGCATTTCGCGCATACATGAAATGAACACATTTTTCTCCAAAACTATAACAGATGCAAGCTTGTCCTGTTTGGTGGAGATGATATTTAATAAAATAAGTAGAAATCCACTAAAAGTTTTGTTTGGTTATCTTGCAATCCCGAGATAATCGTCTCCATGCTCCAAATCCATTTTAAAGCCATTTTTAAGGCATTTCGCGCATACATGAAATGAACACATTTTTCTCCAAAACTATAACAGATGCAAGCTTGTCCTGTTTGGTGGAGATAATATTTAATAAAATAAGTAGAAATCTACTAAAAGTTTCGTTTGTTTATATTGCCATCCTGAGATAATCGTCTCCATGCTCCAAATCCATTTTAAAGCCATTTCAAAGGCAATTTGCGCATACATGAAATGAACACATTTTTCTCCAAAACTATAACACATGCAAGCTTGTCCTGTTTGGTGGAGATGATATTTAATAAATTAAGTAGAAATCCACTAAAAGTTTTGTTTGGTTATCTTGCAATCCCGAGATAATCGTCTCCATGCTCCAAATCCATTTTAAAGCCATTTTTAAGGCATTTCGCGCATACATGAAATGAACACATTTTTCTCCAAAACTATAACAGATGCAAGCTTGTCCTGTTTGGTGGAGATGATATTTAATAAAATAAGTAGAAATCCACTAAAAGTTTTGTTTGGTTATCTTGCAATCCCGAGATAATCGTCTCCATGCTCCAAATCCATTTTAAAGCCATTTTTAAGGCATTTCGCGCATACATGAAATGAACACATTTTTCTCCAAAACTATAACAGATGCAAGCTTGTCCTGTTTGGTGGAGATGATATTTAATAAAATAAGTAGAAATCCACTAAAAGTTTTGTTTGGTTATCTTGCAATCCCGAGATAATCGTCTCCATGCTCCAAATCCATTTTAAAGCCATTTTTAAGGCATTTCGCGCATACATGAAATGAACACATTTTTCTCCAAAACTATAACAGATGCAAGCTTGTCCTGTTTGGTGGAGATGATATTTAATAAAATAAGTAGAAATCCACTAAAAGTTTTGTTTGGTTATCTTGCAATCCCGAGATAATCGTCTCCATGCTCCAAATCCATTTTAAAGCCATTTCAAAGGCATTTTGCGCATACATGAAATGAACACATTTTTCTCCAAAACTATAACACATGCAAGCTTGTCCTGTTTGGTGGAGATGATATTTAATAAAATAAGTAGAAATCCACTAAAAGTTTTGTTTGGTTATCTTGCAATCCCGAGATAATCGTCTCCATGCTCCAAATCCACTTTAAAGCCATTTTTAAGGCATTTCGCGCATACATGAAATGAACACATTTTTCTCCAAAACTATAACAGATGCAAGCTTGTCCTGTTTGGTGGAGATGATATTTAATAAAATAAGTAGAAATCCACTAAAGGTTTTGTTTGGTTATCTTGCAATCCCGAGATAATCGTCTCCATGCTCCAAATCCATTTTAAAGCCATTTCAAAGGCATTTTGCGCATACATGAAATGAACACATTTTTCTCCAAAACTATAACACATGCAAGCTTGTCCTGTTTGGTGGAGATGATATTTAATAAAATAAGTAGAAATCCACTAAAAGTTTTGTTTGGTTATCTTGCAATCCCGAGATAATCGTCTCCATGCTCCAAATCCACTTTAAAGCCATTTTTAAGGCATTTCGCGCATACATGAAATGAACACATTTTTCTCCAAAACTATAACAGATGCAAGCTTGTCCTGTTTGGTGGAGATGATATTTAATAAAATAAGTAGAAATCCACTAAAAGTTTTGTTTGGTTATCTTGCAATCCCGAGATAATCGTCTCCATGCTCCAAATCCATTTTAAAGCCATTTTTAAGGCATTTCGCGCATACATGAAATGAACACATTTTTCTCCAAAACTATAACAGATGCAAGCTTGTCCTGTTTGGTGGAGATGATATTTAATAAAATAAGTAGAAATCCACTAAAATTTTTGTTTGGTCATCTTGCAATCCCGAGATAATCGTCTCCATGCTCCAAATCCATTTTAAAGCCATTTTTAAGGCATTTCGCGCATACATGAAATGAACACATTTTTCTCCAAAACTATAACAGATGCAAGCTTGTCCTGTTTGGTGGAGATAATATTTAATAAAATAAGTAGAAATCTACTAAAAGTTTCGTTTGTTTATATTGCCATCCTGAGATAATCGTCTCCATGCTCCAAATCCATTTTAAAGCCATTTCAAAGGCATTTTGCGCATACATGAAATGAACACATTTTTCTCCAAAACTATAACACATGCAAGCTTGTCCTGTTTGGTGGAGATGATATTTAATAAAATAAGTAGAAATCCACTAAAAGTTTTGTTTGGTTATCTTGCAATCCCGAGATAATCGTCTCCATGCTCCAAATCCATTTTAAAGCCATTTTTAAGGCATTTCGCGCATACATGAAATGAACACATTTTTCTCCAAAACTATAACAGATGCAAGCTTGTCCTGTTTGGTGGAGATGATATTTAATAAAATAAGTAGAAATCCACTAAAAGTTTTGTTTGGTTATCTTGCAATCCCGAGATAATCGTCTCCATGCTCCAAATCCATTTTAAAGCCATTTTTAAGGCATTTCGCGCATACATGAAATGAACACATTTTTCTCCAAAACTATAACAGATGCAAGCTTGTCCTGTTTGGTGGAGATGATATTTAATAAAATAAGAAGAAATCCACTAAAAGTTTTGTTTGGTTATCTTGCAATCCCGAGATAATCGTCTCCATGCTCCAAATCCATTTTAAAGCCATTTTTAAGGCATTTCGCGCATACATGAAATGAACACATTTTTCTCCAAAACTATAACAGATGCAAGCTTGTCCTGTTTGGTGGAGATGATATTTAATAAAATAAGTAGAAATCCACTAAAAGTTTTGTTTGGTTATCTTGCAATCCCGAGATAATCGTCTCCATGCTCCAAATCCATTTTAAAGCCATTTTTAAGGCATTTCGCGCATACATGAAATGAACACATTTTTCTCCAAAACTATAACAGATGCAAGCTTGTCCTGTTTGGTGGAGATGATATTTAATAAAATAAGTAGAAATCCACTAAAAGTTTTGTTTGGTTATCTTGCAATCCCGAGATAATCGTCTCCATGCTCCAAATCCATTTTAAAGCCATTTCAAAGGCATTTTGCGCATACATGAAATGAACACATTTTTCTCCAAAACTATAACACATGCAAGCTTGTCCTGTTTGGTGGAGATGATATTTAATAAAATAAGTAGAAATCCACTAAAAGTTTTGTTTGGTTATCTTGCAATCCCGAGATAATCGTCTCCATGCTCCAAATCCATTTTAAAGCCATTTTTAAGGCATTTCGCGCATACATGAAATGAACACATTTTTCTCCAAAACTATAACAGATGCAAGCTTGTCCTGTTTGGTGGAGATGATATTTAATAAAATAAGTAGAAATCCACTAAAAGTTTTGTTTGGTTATCTTGCAATCCCGAGATAATCGTCTCCATGCTCCAAATCCATTTTAAAGCCATTTTTAAGGCATTTCGCGCATACATGAAATGAACACATTTTTCTCCAAAACTATAACAGATGCAAGCTTGTCCTGTTTGGTGGAGATGATATTTAATAAAATAAGTAGAAATCCACTAAAAGTTTTGTTTGGTTATCTTGCAATCCCGAGATAATCGTCTCCATGCTCCAAATCCATTTTAAAGCCATTTTTAAGGCATTTCGCGCATACATGAAATGAACACATTTTTCTCCAAAACTATAACAGATGCAAGCTTGTCCTGTTTGGTGGAGATGATATTTAATAAAATAAGTAGAAATCCACTAAAAGTTTTGTTTGGTTATCTTGCAATCCCGAGATAATCGTCTCCATGCTCCAAATCCATTTTAAAGCCATTTCAAAGGCATTTTGCGCATACATGAAATGAACACATTTTTCTCCAAAACTATAACACATGCAAGCTTGTCCTGTTTGGTGGAGATGATATTTAATAAAATAAGTAGAAATCCACTAAAAGTTTTGTTTGGTTATCTTGCAATCCCGAGATAATCGTCTCCATGCTCCAAATCCATTTTAAAGCCATTTTTAAGGCATTTCGCGCATACATGAAATGAACACATTTTTCTCCAAAACTATAACAGATGCAAGCTTGTCCTGTTTGGTGGAGATGATATTTAATAAAATAAGTAGAAATCCACTAAAAGTTTTGTTTGGTTATCTTGCAATCCCGAGATAATCGTCTCCATGCTCCAAATCCATTTTAAAGCCATTTTTAAGGCATTTCGCGCATACATGAAATGAACACATTTTTCACCAAAACTATAACAGATGCAAGCTTGTCCTGTTTGGTGGAGATGATATTTAATAAAATAAGTAGAAATCCACTAAAATTTTTGTTTGGTTATCTTGCAATCCCGAGATAATCGTCTCCATGCTCCAAATCCATTTTAAAGCCATTTTTAAGGCATTTCGCGCATACATGAAATGAACACATTTTTCTCCAAAACTATAACAGATGCAAGCTTGTCCTGTTTGGTGGAGATGATATTTAATAAAATAAGTAGAAATCCACTAAAAGTTTTGTTTGGTTATATTGCAATCCCGAGATAATCGTCTCCATGCTCCAAATCCATTTTAAAGCCATTTTTAAGGCATTTCGCGCATACATGAAATGAACACATTTTTCTCCAAAACTATAACAGATGCAAGCTTGTCCTGTTTGGTGGAGATGATATTTAATAAAATAAGTAGAAATCCACTAAAAGTTTTGTTTGGTTATCTTGCAATCCCGAGATAATCGTCTCCATGCTCCAAATCCATTTTAAAGCCATTTTTAAGGCATTTCGCGCATACATGAAATGAACACATTTTTCTCCAAAACTATAACAGATGCAAGCTTGTCCTGTTTGGTGGAGATAATATTTAATAAAATAAGTAGAAATCTACTAAAAGTTTCGTTTGTTTATATTGCCATCCTGAGATAATCGTCTCCATGCTCCAAATCCATTTTAAAGCCATTTCAAAGGCATTTTGCGCATACATGAAATGAACACATTTTTCTCCAAAACTATAACACATGCAAGCTTGTCCTGTTTGGTGGAGATGATATTTAATAAAATAAGTAGAAATCCACTAAAAGTTTTGTTTGGTTATCTTGCAATCCCGAGATAATCGTCTCCATGCTCCAAATCCATTTTAAAGCCATTTTTAAGGCATTTCGCGAATACATGAAATGAACACATTTTTCTCCAAAACTATAACAGATGCAAGCTTGTCCTGTTTGGTGGAGATGATATTTAATAAAAAAAGTAGAAATCCACTAAAAGTTTTGTTTGGTTATCTTGGAATCCCGAGATAATCGTCTCCATGCTCCAAATCCATTTTAAAGCCATTTTTAAAACATTTCGCGCATACATGAAATGAACACATTTTTCTCCAAAACTATAACAGATGCAAGCTTGTCCTGTTTGGTGGAGATGATATTTAATAAAATAAGTAGAAATCCACTAAAAGTTTTGTTTGGTTATCTTGCAATCCCTAAATAATCGTCTCCATGCTCCAAATCCATTTTAAAGCCATTTTTAAGGCATTTCGCGCATACATGAAATGAACACATTTTTCTCCAAAACTATAACAGATGCAAGCTTGTCCTGTTTGGTGGAGATGATATTTAATAAAATAAGTAGAAATCCACTAAAAGTTTTGTTGCTCCAAATCCATTTTAAAGCCATTTTTAAGGCATTTCGCGCATACATGAAATGAACACATTTTTCTCCAAAACTATAACAGATGCAAGCTTGTCCTGTTTGGTGGAGATGATATTTAATAAAATAAGTAGAAATCTACTAAAAGTTTTGTTTGGTTATCTTGCAATCCCGAGATAATCATCTCCATGCTCCAAATCCATTTTAAAGCCATTTCAAAGGCATTTTGCGCATACATGAAATGAACACATTTTTCTCCAAAACTATAACACATGCAAGCTTATCCTGTTTGGTGGAGATGATATTTAATAAAATAAGTAGAAATCCACTAAAAGTTTTGTTTGGTTATCTTGCAATCCCGAGATAATCGTCTCCATGCTCCAAATCCATTTTAAAGCCATTTTTAAGGCATTTCGCGCATACATGAAATGAACACATTTTTCTCCAAAACTATAACAGATGCAAGCTTGTCCTGTTTGGTGGAGATGATATTTAATAAAATAAGTAGAAATCCACTAAAAGTTTTGTTTGGTTATCTTGCAATCCCGAGATAATCGTCTCCATGCTCCAAATCCATTTTAAAGCCATTTTTAAGGCATTTCGCGCATACATGAAATGAACACATTTTTCTCCAAAACTATAACAGATGCAAGCTTGTCCTGTTTGGTGGAGATGATATTTAATAAAATAAGTAGAAATCCACTAAAATTTTTGTTTGGTTATCTTGCAATCCCGAGATAATCGTCTCCATGCTCCAAATCCATTTTAAAGCCATTTTTAAGGCATTTCGCGCATACATGAAATGAACACATTTTTCTCCAAAACTATAACAGATGCAAGCTTGTCCTGTTTGGTGGAGATGATATTTAATAAAATAAGTAGAAATCCACTAAAAGTTTTGTTTGGTTATATTGCAATCCCGAGATAATCGTCTCCATGCTCCAAATCCATTTTAAAGCCATTTTTAAGGCATTTCGCGCATACATGAAATGAACACATTTTTCTCCAAAACTATAACAGATGCAAGCTTGTCCTGTTTGGTGGAGATGATATTTAATAAAATAAGTAGAAATCCACTAAAAGTTTTGTTTGGTTATCTTGCAATCCCGAGATAATCGTCTCCATGCTCCAAATCCATTTTAAAGCAATTTTTAAGGCATTTCGCGCATACATGAAATGAACACATTTTTCTCCAAAACTATAACAGATCCAAGCTTGTCCTGTTTGGTGGAGATAATATTTAATAAAATAAGTAGAAATCTACTAAAAGTTTCGTTTGTTTATATTGCCATCCTGAGATAATCGTCTCCATGCTCCAAATCCATTTTAAAGCCATTTCAAAGGCATTTTGCGCATACATGAAATGAACACATTTTTCTCCAAAACTATAACACATGCAAGCTTGTCCTGTTTGGTGGAGATGATATTTAATAAAATAAGTAGAAATCCACTAAAAGTTTTGTTTGGTTATCTTGCAATCCCGAGATAATCATCTCCATGCTCCAAATCCATTTTAAAGCCATTTTTAAGGCATTTCGCGCATACATGAAATGAACACATTTTTCTCCAAAACTATAACAGATGCAAGCTTGTCCTGTTTGGTGGAGATGATATTTAATAAAATAAGTAGAAATCCACTAAAAGTTTTGTTTGGTTATCTTGCAATCCCGAGATAATCGTCTCCATGCTCCAAATCCATTTTAAAGCCATTTTTAAGGCATTTCGCGCATACATGAAATGAACACATTTTTCTCCAAAACTATAACAGATGCAAGCTTGTCCTGTTTGGTGGAGATGATATTTAATAAAATAAGTAGAAATCCACTAAAAGTTTTGTTTGGTTATCTTGCAATCCCGAGATAATCGTCTCCATGCTCCAAATCCATTTTAAAGCCATTTTTAAGGCATTTCGCGCATACATGAAATGAACACATTTTTCTCCAAAACTATAACAGATGCAAGCTTGTCCTGTTTGGTGGAGATGATATTTAATAAAATAAGTAGAAATCCACTAAAAGTTTTGTTTGGTTATCTTGCAATCCCGAGATAATCGTCTCCATGCTCCAAATCCATTTTAAAGCCATTTCAAAGGCATTTTGCGCATACATGAAATGAACACATTTTTCTCCAAAACTATAACACATGCAAGCTTGTCCTGTTTGGTGGAGATGATATTTAATAAAATAAGTAGAAATCCACTAAAAGTTTTGTTTGGTTATCTTGCAATCCCGAGATAATCGTCTCCATGCTCCAAATCCATTTTAAAGCCATTTTTAAGGCATTTCGCGCATACATGAAATGAACACATTTTTCTCCAAAACTATAACAGATGCAAGCTTGTCCTGTTTGGTGGAGATGATATTTAATAAAATAAGTAGAAATCCACTAAAAGTTTTGTTTGGTTATCTTGCAATCCCGAGATAATCGTCTCCATGCTCCAAATCCATTTTAAAGCCATTTTTAAGGCATTTCGCGCATACATGAAATGAACACATTTTTCTCCAAAACTATAACAGATGCAAGCTTGTCCTGTTTGGTGGAGATGATATTTAATAAAATAAGTAGAAATCCACTAAAATTTTTGTTTGGTTATCTTGCAATCCCGAGATAATCGTCTCCATGCTCCAAATCCATTTTAAAGCCATTTTTAAGGCATTTCGCGCATACATGAAATGAACACATTTTTCTCCAAAACTATAACAGATGCAAGCTTGTCCTGTTTGGTGGAGATAATATTTAATAAAATAAGTAGAAATCTACTAAAAGTTTCGTTTGTTTATATTGCCATCCTGAGATAATCGTCTCCATGCCCCAAATCCATTTTAAAGCCATTTCAAAGGCATTTTGCGCATACATGAAATGAACACATTTTTCTCCAAAACTATAACACATGCAAGCTTGTCCTGTTTGGTGGAGATGATATTTAATAAAATAAGTAGAAATCCACTAAAAGTTTTGTTTGGTTATCTTGCAATCCCGAGATAATCGTCTCCATGCTCCAAATCCATTGTAAAGCCATTTTTAAGGCATTTCGCGAATACATGAAATGAACACATTTTTCTCCAAAACTATAACAGATGCAAGCTTGTCCTGTTTGGTAGAGATGATATTTAATAAAATAAGTAGAAATCCACTAAAAGTTTTGTTTGGTTATCTTGGAATCCCGAGATAATCGTCTCCATGCTCCAAATCCATTTTAAAGCCATTTTTAAGGCATTTCGCGCATACATGAAATGAACACATTTTTCTCCAAAACTATAACAGATGCAAGCTTGTCCTGTTTGGTGGAGATGATATTTAATAAAATAAGTAGAAATCCACTAAAAGTTTTGTTTGGTTATCTTGCAATCCCGAGATAATCGTCTCCATGCTCCAAATCCATTTTAAAGCCATTTTTAAGGCATTTCGCGCATACATGAAATGAACACATTTTTCTCCAAAACTATAACAGATGCAAGCTTGTCCTGTTTGGTGGAGATGATATTTAATAAAATAAGTAGAAATCCACTAAAAGTTTTGTTTGGTTATCTTGCAATCCCGAGATAATCGTCTCCATGCTCCAAATCCATTTTAAAGCCATTTTTAAGGCATTTCGCGCATACATGAAATGAACACATTTTTCTCCAAAACTATAACAGATGCAAGCTTGTCCTGTTTGGTGGAGATGATATTTAATAAAATAAGTAGAAATCCACTAAAAGTTTTGTTTGGTTATATTGCAATCCCGAGATAATCGTCTCCATGCTCCAAATCCATTTTAAAGCCATTTTTAAGGCATTTCGCGCATACATGAAATGAACACATTTTTCTCCAAAACTATAACAGATGCAAGCTTGTCCTGTTTGGTGGAGATGATATTTAATAAAATAAGTAGAAATCCACTAAAAGTTTTGTTTGGTTATCTTGGAATCCCGAGATAATCGTCTCCATGCTCCAAATCCATTTTAAAGCCATTTTTAAGGCATTTCGCGCATACATGAAATGAACACATTTTTCTCCAAAACTATAACAGATGCAAGCTTGTCCTGTTTGGTGGAGATGATATTTAATAAAATAAGTAGAAATCCACTAAAAGTTTTGTTTGGTTATCTTGCAATCCCGAGATAATCGTCTCCATGCTCCAAATCCATTTTAAAGCCATTTTTAAGGCATTTCGCGCATACATGAAATGAACACATTTTTCTCCAAAACTATAACAGATCCAAGCTTGTCCTGTTTGGTGGAGATAATATTTAATAAAATAAGTAGAAATCTACTAAAAGTTTCGTTTGTTTATATTGCCATCCTGAGATAATCGTCTCCATGCTCCAAATCCATTTTAAAGCCATTTCAAAGGCATTTTGCGCATACATGAAATGAACACATTTTTCTCCAAAACTATAACACATGCAAGCTTGTCCTGTTTGGTGGAGATGATATTTAATAAAATAAGTAGAAATCCACTAAAAGTTTTGTTTGGTTATCTTGCAATCCCGAGATAATCGTCTCCATGCTCCAAATCCATTTTAAAGCCATTTTTAAGGCATTTCGCGCATACATGAAATGAACACATTTTTCTCCAAAACTATAACAGATGCAAGCTTGTCCTGTTTGGTGGAGATGATATTTAATAAAATAAGTAGAAATCCACTAAAAGTTTTGTTTGGTTATCTTGCAATCCCGAGATAATCGTCTCCATGCTCCAAATCCATTTTAAAGCCATTTTTAAGGCATTTCGCGCATACATGAAATGAACACATTTTTCTCCAAAACTATAACAGATGCAAGCTTGTCCTGTTTGGTGGAGATGATATTTAATAAAATAAGTAGAAATCCACTAAAAGTTTTGTTTGGTTATCTTGCAATCCCGAGATAATCGTCTCCATGCTCCAAATCCATTTTAAAGCCATTTTTAAGGCATTTCGCGCATACATGAAATGAACACATTTTTCTCCAAAACTATAACAGATGCAAGCTTGTCCTGTTTGGTGGAGATGATATTTAATAAAATAAGTAGAAATCCACTAAAAGTTTTGTTTGGTTATCTTGCAATCCCGAGATAATCGTCTCCATGCTCCAAATCCATTTTAAAGCCATTTCAAAGGCATTTTGCGCATACATGAAATGAACACATTTTTCTCCAAAACTATAACAGATGCAAGCTTGTCCTGTTTGGTGGAGATGATATTTAATAAAATAAGTAGAAATCCACTAAAAGTTTTGTTTGGTTATCTTGCAATCCCGAGATAATCGTCTCCATGCTCCAAATCCATTTTAAAGCCATTTTTAAGGCATTTCGCGCATACATGAAATGAACACATTTTTCTCCAAAACTATAACAGATGCAAGCTTGTCCTGTTTGGTGGAGATGATATTTAATAAAATAAGTAGAAATCCACTAAAAGTTTTGTTTGGTTATCTTGCAATCCCGAGATAATCGTCTCCATGCTCCAAATCCATTTTAAAGCCATTTTTAAGGCATTTCGCGCATACATGAAATGAACACATTTTTCTCCAAAACTATAACAGATGCAAGCTTGTCCTGTTTGGTGGAGATGATATTTAATAAAATAAGTAGAAATCCACTAAAATTTTTGTTTGGTTATCTTGCAATCCCGAGATAATCGTCTCCATGCTCCAAATCCATTTTAAAGCCATTTTTAAGGCATTTCGCGCATACATGAAATGAACACATTTTTCTCCAAAACTATAACAGATGCAAGCTTGTCCTGTTTGGTGGAGATGATATTTAATAAAATAAGTAGAAATCCACTAAAAGTTTTGTTTGGTTATATTGCAATCCCGAGATAATCGTCTCCATGCTCCAAATCCATTTTAAAGCCATTTTTAAGGCACTTCGCGCATACATGAAATGAACACATTTTTCTCCAAAACTATAACAGATGCAAGCTTGTCCTGTTTGGTGGAGATGATATTTAATAAAATAAGTAGAAATCCACTAAAAGTTTTGTTTGGTTATCTTGGAATCCCGAGATAATCGTCTCCATGCTCCAAATCCATTTTAAAGCCATTTTTAAGGCATTTCGCGCATACATGAAATGAACACATTTTTCTCCAAAACTATAACAGATGCAAGCTTGTCCTGTTTGGTGGAGATGATATTTAATAAAATAAGTAGAAATCCACTAAAAGTTTTGTTTGGTTATCTTGCAATCCCTAAATAATCGTCTCCATGCTCCAAATCCATTTTAAAGCCATTTTTAAGGCATTTCGCGCATACATGAAATGAACACATTTTTCTCCAAAACTATAACAGATGCAAGCTTGTCCTGTTTTAGTGGATTTCTACTTATTTTATTAAATATCATCTCCACCAAACAGGACAAGCTTGCATCTGTTATAGTTTTGGAGAAAAATGTGTTCATTTCATGTATGCGCGAAATGCCTTAAAAATGGCTTTAAAATGGATTTGGAGCATGTAGACGATTATCTCGGGATTGCAAGATAACCAAACAAAACTTTTAGTGGATTTCTACTTATTTTATTAAATATCATCTCCACCAAACAGGACAAGCTTGCATCTGTTATAGTTTTGGAGAAAAATGTGTTCATTTCATGTATGCGCGAAATGCCTTAAAAATGGCTTTAAAATGGATTTGGAGCATGGAGACGATTATCTCGGGATTGCAAGATAACCAAACAAAACTTTTAGTGGATTTCTACTTATTTTATTAAATATCATCTCCACCAAACAGGACAAGCTTGCATCTGTTATAGTTTTGGAGAAAAATGTGTTCATTTCATGTATGCGCGAAATGCCTTAAAAATGGCTTTAAAATGGATTTGGAGCATGGAGACGATTATCTCGGGATTGCAATATAACCAAACAAAACTTTTAGTGGATTTCTACTTATTTTATTAAATATCATCTCCACCAAACAGGACAAGCTTGCATCTGTTATAGTTTTGGAGAAAAATGTGTTCATTTCATGTATGCGCGAAATGCCTTAAAAATGGCTTTAAAATGGATTTGGAGCATGGAGACGATTATCTCGGGATTGCAAGGTAACCAAACAAAACTTTTAGTGGATTTCTACTTATTTTATTAAATATCATCTCCACCAAACAGGACAAGCTTGCATCTGTTATAGTTTTGGAGAAAAATGTGTTCATTTCATGTATGCGCGAAATGCCTTAAAAATGGCTTTAAAATGGATTTGGAGCATGGAGACGATTATCTCGGGATTGCAAGATAACCAAACAAAACTTTTAGTGGATTTCTACTTATTTTATTAAATATCATCTCCACCAAACAGGACAAGCTTGCATCTGTTATAGTTTTGGAGAAAAATGTGTTCATTTCATGTATGCGCGAAATGCCTTAAAAATGGCTTTAAAATGGATTTGGAGCATGGAGACGATTATCTCGGGATTGCAAGATAACCAAACAAAACTTTTAGTGGATTTCTACTTATTTTATTAAATATCATCTCCACCAAACAGGACAAGCTTGCATCTGTTATAGTTTTGGAGAAAAATGTGTTCATTTCATGTATGCGCGAAATGCCTTAAAAATGGCTTTAAAATGGATTTGGAGCATGGAGACGATTATCTCGGGATTGCAAGATAACCAAACAAAACTTTTAGTGGATTTCTACTTATTTTATTAAATATCATCTCCACCAAACAGGACAAGCTTGCATCTGTTATAGTTTTGGAGAAAAATGTGTTCATTTCATGTATGCGCGAAATGCCTTAAAAATGGCTTTAAAATGGATTTGGAGCATGGAGACGATTATCTCGGGATTGCAAGATAACCAAACAAAACTTTTAGTGGATTTCTACTTATTTTATTAAATATCATCTCCACCAAACAGGACAAGCTTGCATCTGTTATAGTTTTGGAGAAAAATGTGTTCATTTCATGTATGCGCGAAATGCCTTAAAAATGGCTTTAAAATGGATTTGGAGCATGGAGACGATTATCTCGGGATTGCAATATAACCAAACAAAACTTTTAGTGGATTTCTACTTATTTTATTAAATATCATCTCCACCAAACAGGACAAGCTTGCATCTGTTATAGTTTTGGAGAAAAATGTGTTCATTTCATGTATGCGCGAAATGCCTTAAAAATGGCTTTAAAATGGATTTGGAGCATGGAGACGATTATCTCGGGATTGCAAGATAACCAAACAAAACTTTTAGTGGATTTCTACTTATTTTATTAAATATCATCTCCACCAAACAGGACAAGCTTGCATCTGTTATAGTTTTGGAGAAAAATGTGTTCATTTCATGTATGCGCGAAATGCCTTAAAAATGGCTTTAAAATGGATTTGGAGCATGGAGACGATTATCTCGGGATTGTAAGATAACCAAACAAAACTTTTAGTGGATTTCTACTTATTTTATTAAATATCATCTCCACCAAACAGGACAAGCTTGCATCTGTTATAGTTTTGGAGAAAAATGTGTTCATTTCATGTATGCGCGAAATGCCTTAAAAATGGCTTTAAAATGGATTTGGAGCATGGAGACGATTATCTCGGGATTGCAAGATAACCAAACAAAACTTTTAGTGGATTTCTACTTATTTTATTAAATATCATCTCCACCAAACAGGACAAGCTTGCATCTGTTATAGTTTTGGAGAAAAATGTGTTCATTTCATGTATGCGCGAAATGCCTTAAAAATGGCTTTAAAATGGATTTGGAGCATGGAGACGATTATCTCGGGATTGCAAGATAACCAAACAAAACTTTTAGTGGATTTCTACTTATTTTATTAAATATCATCTCCACCAAACCGGACAAGCTTGCATCTGTTATAGTTTTGGAGAAAAATGTGTTCATTTCATGTATGCGCGAAATGCCTTAAAAATGGCTTTAAAATGGATTTGGAGCATGGAGACGATTATCTCGGGATTGCAAGATAACCAAACAAAACTTTTAGTGGATTTCTACTTATTTTATTAAATATCATCTCCACCAAACAGGACAAGCTTGCATCTGTTATAGTTTTGGAGAAAAATGTGTTCATTTCATGTATGCGCGAAATGCCTTAAAAATGGCTTTAAAATGGATTTGGAGCATGGAGACGATTATCTCGGGATTGCAAGATAACCAAACAAAACTTTTAGTGGATTTCTACTTATTTTATTAAATATCATCTCCACCAAACAGGACAAGCTTGCATCTGTTATAGTTTTGGAGAAAAATGTGTTCATTTCATGTATGCGCGAAATGCCTTAAAAATGGCTTTAAAATGGATTTGGAGCATGGAGACGATTATCTCGGGATTGCAAGATAACCAAACAAAACTTTTAGTGGATTTCTACTTATTTTATTAAATATCATCTCCACCAAACAGGACAAGCTTGCATCTGTTATAGTTTTGGAGAAAAATGTGTTCATTTCATGTATGCGCGAAATGCCTTAAAAATGGCTTTAAAATGGATTTGGAGCATGGAGACGATTATCTCGGGATTGCAAGATAACCAAACAAAACTTTTAGTGGATTTCTACTTATTTTATTAAATATCATCTCCACCAAACAGGACAAGCTTGCATCTGTTATAGTTTTGGAGAAAAATGTGTTCATTTCATGTATGCGCGAAATGCCTTAAAAATGGCTTTAAAATGGATTTGGAGCATGGAGACGATTATCTCGGGATTGCAAGATAACCAAACAAAACTTTTAGTGGATTTCTACTTATTTTATTAAATATCATCTCCACCAAACAGGACAAGCTTGCATCTGTTATAGTTTTGGAGAAAAATGTGTTCATTTCATGTATGCGCGAAATGCCTTAAAAATGGCTTTAAAATGGATTTGGAGCATGGAGACGATTATCTCGGGATTGCAAGATAACCAAACAAAACTTTTAGTGGACTTCTACTTATTTTATTAAATATCATCTCCACCAAACAGGACAAGCTTGCATCTGTTATAGTTTTGGAGAAAAATGTGTTCATTTCATGTATGCGCGAAATGCCTTAAAAATGGCTTTAAAATGGATTTGGAGCATGGAGACGATTATCTCGGGATTGCAAGATAACCAAACAAAACTTTTAGTGGATTTCTACTTATTTTATTAAATATCATCTCCACCAAACAGGACAAGCTTGCATCTGTTATAGTTTTGGAGAAAAATGTGTTCATTTCATGTATGCGCGAAATGCCTTAAAAATGGCTTTAAAATGGATTTGGAGCATGGAGACGATTATCTCGGGATTGCAATATAACCAAACAAAACTTTTAGTGGATTTCTACTTATTTTATTAAATATCATCTCCACCAAACAGGACAAGCTTGCATCTGTTATAGTTTTGGAGAAAAATGTGTTCATTTCATGTATGCGCGAAATGCCTTAAAAATGGCTTTAAAATGGATTTGGAGCATGGAGACGATTATCTCGGGATTGCAAGATAACCAAACAAAACTTTTAGTGGATTTCTACTTATTTTATTAAATATCTCCACCAAACAGGACAAGCTTGCATCTGTTATAGTTTTGGAGAAAAATGTGTTCATTTCATGTATGCGCGAAATGCCTTAAAAATGGCTTTAAAATGGATTTGGAGCATGGAGACGATTATCTCGGGATTGTAAGATAACCAAACAAAACTTTTAGTGGATTTCTACTTATTTTATTAAATATCATCTCCACCAAACAGGACAAGCTTGCATCTGTTATAGTTTTGGAGAAAAATGTGTTCATTTCATGTATGCGCGAAATGCCTTAAAAATGGCTTTAAAATGGATTTGGAGCATGGAGACGATTATCTCGGGATTGCAAGATAACCAAACAAAACTTTTAGTGGATTTCTACTTATTTTATTAAATATCATCTCCACCAAACAGGACAAGCTTGCATCTGTTATAGTTTTGGAGAAAAATGTGTTCATTTCATGTATGCGCGAAATGCCTTAAAAATGGCTTTAAAATGGATTTGGAGCATGGAGACGATTATCTCGGGATTGCAAGATAACCAAACAAAACTTTTAGTGGATTTCTACTTATTTTATTAAATATCATCTCCACCAAACAGGACAAGCTTGCATCTGTTATAGTTTTGGAGAAAAATGTGTTCATTTCATGTATGCGCGAAATGCCTTAAAAATGGCTTTAAAATGGATTTGGAGCATGGAGACGATTATCTCGGGATTGCAAGATAACCAAACAAAACTTTTAGTGGATTTCTACTTATTTTATTAAATATCATCTCCACCAAACAGGACAAGCTTGCATCTGTTATAGTTTTGGAGAAAAATGTGTTCATTTCATGTATGCGCGAAATGCCTTAAAAATGGCTTTAAAATGGATTTGGAGCATGGAGACGATTATCTCGGGATTGCAAGGTAACCAAACAAAACTTTTAGTGGATTTCTACTTATGTTATTAAATATCATCTCCACCAAACAGGACAAGCTTGCATCTGTTATAGTTTTGGAGAAAAATGTGTTCATTTCATGTATGCGCGAAATGCCTTAAAAATGGCTTTAAAATGGATTTGGAGCATGGAGACGATTATCTCGGGATTGCAAGATAACCAAACAAAACTTTTAGTGGATTTCTACTTATTTTATTAAATATCATCTCCACCAAACAGGACAAGCTTGCATCTGTTATAGTTTTGGAGAAAAATGTGTTCATTTCATGTATGCGCGAAATGCCTTAAAAATGGCTTTAAAATGGATTTGGAGCATAAAGACGATTATCTCGGGATTGTAAGATAACCAAACAAAACTTTTAGTGGATTTCTACTTATTTTATTAAATATCATCTCCACCAAACAGGACAAGCTTGCATCTGTTATAGTTTTGGAGAAAAATGTGTTCATTTCATGTATGCGCGAAATGCCTTAAAAATGGCTTTAAAATGGATTTGGAGCATGGAGACGATTATCTCGGGATTGCAAGATAACCAAACAAAACTTTTAGTGGATTTCTACTTATTTTATTAAATATCATCTCCACCAAACAGGACAAGCTTGCATCTGTTATAGTTTTGGAGAAAAATGTGTTCATTTCATGTATGCGCGAAATGCCTTAAAAATGGCTTTAAAATGGATTTGGAGCATGGAGACGATTATCTCGGGATTGCAAGATAACCAAACAAAACTTTTAGTGGATTTCTACTTATTTTATTAAATATCATCTCCACCAAACAGGACAAGCTTGCATCTGTTATAGTTTTGGAGAAAAATGTGTTCATTTCATGTATGCGCGAAATGCCTTAAAAATGGCTTTAAAATGGATTTGGAGCATGGAGACGATTATCTCGGGATTGCAAGATAACCAAACAAAACTTTTAGTGGATTTCTACTTATTTTATTAAATATCATCTCCACCAAACAGGACAAGCTTGCATCTGTTATAGTTTTGGAGAAAAATGTGTTCATTTCATGTATGCGCGAAATGCCTTAAAAATGGCTTTAAAATGGATTTGGAGCATGGAGACGATTATCTCGGGATTGCAATATAACCAAACAAAACTTTTAGTGGATTTCTACTTATTTTATTAAATATCATCTCCACCAAACAGGACAAGCTTGCATCTGTTATAGTTTTGGAGAAAAATGTGTTCATTTCATGTATGCGCGAAATGCCTTAAAAATGGCTTTAAAATGGATTTGGAGCATGGAGACGATTATCTCGGGATTGCAAGATAACCAAACAAAACTTTTAGTGGATTTCTACTTATTTTATTAAATATCATCTCCACCAAACAGGACAAGCTTGCATCTGTTATAGTTTTGGAGAAAATGTGTTCATTTCATGTATGCGCGAAATGCCTTAAAAATGGCTTTAAAATGGATTTGGAGCATGGAGACGATTATCTCGGGATTGTAAGATAACCAAACAAAACTTTTAGTGGATTTCTACTTATTTTATTAAATATCATTTCCACCAAACAGGACAAGCTTGCATCTGTTATAGTTTTGGAGAAAAATGTGTTCATTTCATGTATGCGCGAAATGCCTTAAAAATGGCTTTAAAATGGATTTGGAGCATGGAGACGATTATCTCGGGATTGCAAGATAACCAAACAAAACTTTTAGTGGATTTCTACTTATTTTATTAAATATCATCTCCACCAAACAGGACAAGCTTGCATCTGTTATAGTTTTGGAGAAAAATGTGTTCATTTCATGTATGCGCGAAATGCCTTAAAAATGGCTTTAAAATGGATTTGGAGCATGGAGACGATTATCTCGGGATTGCAAGATAACCAAACAAAACTTTTAGTGGATTTCTACTTATTTTATTAAATATCATCTCCACCAAACAGGACAAGCTTGCATCTGTTATAGTTTTGGAGAAAAATGTGTTCATTTCATGTATGCGCGAAATGCCTTAAAAATGGCTTTAAAATGGATTTGGAGCATGGAGACGATTATCTCGGGATTGCAAGATAACCAAACAAAACTTTTAGTGGATTTCTACTTATTTTATTAAATATCATCTCCACCAAACAGGACAAGCTTGCATCTGTTATAGTTTTGGAGAAAAATGTGTTCATTTCATGTATGCGCGAAATGCCTTAAAAATGGCTTTAAAATGGATTTGGAGCATGGAGACGATTATCTCGAGATTGCAAGATAACCAAACAAAACTTTTAGTGGATTTCTACTTATTTTATTAAATATCATCTCCACCAAACAGGACAAGCTTGCATCTGTTATAGTTTTGGAGAAAAATGTGTTCATTTCATGTATGCGCGAAATGCCTTAAAAATGGCTTTAAAATGGATTTGGAGCATGGAGACGATTATCTCGGGATTGCAAGATAACCAAACAAAACTTTTAGTGGATTTCTACTTATTTTATTAAATATCATCTCCACCAAACAGGACAAGCTTGCATCTGTTATAGTTTTGGAGAAAAATGTGTTCATTTCATGTATGCGCGAAATGCCTTAAAAATGGCTTTAAAATAGATTTGGAGCATGGAGACGATTATCTCGGGATTGCAAGATAACCAAACAAAACTTTTAGTGGATTTCTACTTATTTTATTAAATATCATCTCCACCAAACAGGACAAGCTTGCATCTGTTATAGTTTTGGAGAAAAATGTGTTCATTTCATGTATGGCGCGAAATGCCTTAAAAATGGCTTTAAAATGGATTTGGAGCATGGAGACGATTATCTCGGATTGCAATATAACCAAACAAAACTTTTAGTGGATTTCTACTTATTTTATTAAATATCATCTCCACCAAACAGGACAAGCTTGCATCTGTTATAGTTTTGGAGAAAAATGTGTTCATTTCATGTATGCGCGAAATGCCTTAAAAATGGCTTTAAAATGGATTTGGAGCATGGAGACGATTATCTCGGGATTGCAAGGTAACCAAACAAAACTTTTAGTGGATTTCTACTTATTTTATTAAATATCATCTCCACCAAACAGGACAAGCTTGCATCTGTTATAGTTTTGGAGAAAAATGTGTTCATTTCATGTATGCGCGAAATGTCCTTAAAATGGCTTTAAAATGGATTTGGAGCATGGAGACGATTATCTCGGGATTGCAAGATAACCAAACAAAACTTTTAGTGGATTTCTACTTATTTTATTAAATATCATCTCCACCAAACAGGACAAGCTTGCATCTGTTATAGTTTTGGAGAAAAATGTGTTCATTTCATGTATGCGCGAAATGCCTTAAAAATGGCTTTAAAATGGATTTGGAGCATGGAGACGATTATCTCGGGATTGCAAGATAACCAAACAAAACTTTTAGTGGATTTCTACTTATTTTATTAAATATCATCTCCACCAAACAGGACAAGCTTGCATCTGTTATAGTTTTGGAGAAAAATGTGTTCATTTCATGTATGCGCGAAATGCCTTAAAAATGGCTTTAAAATGGATTTGGAGCATGGAGACGATTATCTCGGGATTGCAAGATAACCAAACAAAACTTTTAGTGGATTTCTACTTATTTTATTAAATATCATCTCCACCAAACAGGACAAGCTTGCATCTGTTATAGTTTTGGAGAAAAATGTGTTCATTTCATGTATGCGCGAAATGCCTTAAAAATGGCTTTTAAAATGGATTTGGAGCATGGAGACGATTATCTCGGGATTGCAAGATAACCAAACAAAACTTTTAGTGGATTTCTACTTATTTATTAAATATCATCTCCACCAAACAGGACAAGCTTGCATCTGTTATAGTTTTGGAGAAAAATGTGTTCATTTCATGTATGCGCGAAATGCCTTAAAAATGGCTTTAAAATGGATTTGGAGCATGGAGACGATTATCTCGGGATTGCAATATAACCAAACAAAACTTTTAGTGGATTTCTACTTATTTTATTAAATATCATCTCCACCAAACAGGACAAGCTTGCATCTGTTATAGTTTTGGAGAAAAATGTGTTCATTTCATGTATGCGCGAAATGCCTTAAAAATGGCTTTAAAATGGATTTGGAGCATAGAGACGATTATCTCAGGGATTGCAAGATAACCAAACAAAACTTTTAGTGGATTTCTACTTATTTTATTAAATATCATCTCCACCAAACAGGACAAGCTTGCATCTGTTATAGTTTTGGAGAAAAATGTGTTCATTTCATGTATGCGCGAAATGCCTTAAAAATGGCTTTAAAATGGATTTGGAGCATGGAGACGATTATCTCGGGATTGCAAGATAACCAAACAAAACTTTTAGTGGATTTCTACTTATTTTATTAAATATCATCTCCACCAAACAGGACAAGCTTTGCATCTGTTATAGTTTTGGAGAAAAATGTGTTCATTTCATGTATGCGCGAAATGCCTTAAAAATGGCTTTAAAATGGATTTGGAGCATGGAGACGATTATCTCGGGATTGCAAGATAACCAAACAAAACTTTTAGTGGATTTCTACTTATTTTATTAAATATCATCTCCACCAAACAGGACAAGCTTGCATCTGTTATAGTTTTGGAGAAAAATGTGTTCATTTCATGTATGCGCGAAATGCCTTAAAAATGGCTTTAAAATGGATTTGGAGCATGGAGACGATTATCTCGGGATTGCAAGATAACCAAACAAAACTTTTAGTGGATTTCTACTTATTTTATTAAATATCATCTCCACCAAACAGGACAAGCTTGCATCTGTTATAGTTTTGGAGAAAAATGTGTTCATTTCATGTATGCGCGAAATGCCTTAAAAATGGCTTTAAAATGGATTTGGAGCATGGAGACGATTATCTCGGGATTTGCAAGATAACCAAACAAAACTTTTAGTGGATTTCTACTTATTTTATTAAATATCATCTCCACCAAACAGGACAAGCTTGCATCTGTTATAGTTTTGGAGAAAAATGTGTTCATTTCATGTATGCGCGAAATGCCTTAAAAATGGCTTTAAAATGGATTTGGAGCATGGAGACGATTATCTCGGATTGCAAGATAACCAAACAAAACTTTTAGTGGATTTCTACTTATTTTATTAAATATCATCTCCACCAAACAGGACAAGCTTGCATCTGTTATAGTTTTGGAGAAAAATGTGTTCATTTCATGTATGCGCGAAATGCCTTAAAAATGGCTTTAAAATGGATTTGGAGCATGGAGACGATTATCTCGGGATTGCAAGATAACCAAACAAAACTTTTAGTGGATTTCTACTTATTTTATTAAATATCATCTCCACCAAACAGGACAAGCTTGCATCTGTTATAGTTTTGGAGAAAAATGTGTTCATTTCATGTATGCGCGAAATGCCTTAAAAATGGCTTTAAAATGGATTTGGAGCATGGAGACGATTATCTCGGGATTGCAAGATAACCAAACAAAACTTTTAGTGGATTTCTACTTATTTTATTAAATATCATCTCCACCAAACAGGACAAGCTTGCATCTGTTATAGTTTTGGAGAAAAATGTGTTCATTTCATGTATGCGCGAAATGCCTTTAAAAATGGCTTTAAAATGGATTTGGAGCATGGAGACGATTATCTCGGGATTGCAATGATAACCAAACAAAACTTTTAGTGGATTTCTACTTATTTTATTAAATATCATCTCCACCAAACAGGACAAGCTTGCATCTGTTATAGTTTTGGAGAAAAATGTGTTCATTTCATGTATGCGCGAAATGCCTTAAAAATGGCTTTAAAATGGATTTGGAGCATGGAGACGATTATCTCGGGATTGCAAGATAACCAAACAAAACTTTTAGTGGATTTCTACTTATTTTATTAAATATCATCTCCACCAAACAGGACAAGCTTGCATCTGTTATAGTTTTGGAGAAAAATGTGTTCATTTCATGTATGCGCGAAATGCCTTAAAAATGGCTTTAAAATGGATTTGGAGCATGGAGACGATTATCTCGGGATTGCAAGATAACCAAACAAAACTTTTAGTGGATTTCTACTTATTTTATTAAATATCATCTCCACCAAACAGGACAAGCTTGCATCTGTTATAGTTTTGGAGAAAAATGTGTTCATTTCATGTATGCGCGAAATGCCTTAAAAATGGCTTTAAAATGGATTTGGAGCATGGAGACGATTATCTCGGGATTGCAAGATAACCAAACAAAACTTTTTAGTGGATTTCTACTTATTTTATTAAATATCATCTCCACCAAACAGGACAAGCTTGCATCTGTTATAGTTTTGGAGAAAAATGTGTTCATTTCATGTATGCGCGAAATGCCTTAAAAATGGCTTTAAAATGGATTTGGAGCATGGAGACGATTATCTCGGGATTGCAAGATAACCAAACAAAACTTTTAGTGGATTTCTACTTATTTTATTAATATCATCTCCACCAAACAGGACAAGCTTGCATCTGTTATAGTTTTGGAGAAAAATGTGTTCATTTCATGTATGCGCGAAATGCCTTAAAAATGGCTTTAAAATGGATTTGGAGCATGGAGACGATTATCTCGGGATTGCAAGATAACCAAACAAAACTTTTAGTGGATTTCTACTTATTTTATTAAATATCATCTCCACCAAACAGGACAAGCTTGCATCTGTTATAGTTTTGGAGAAAAATGTGTTCATTTCATGTATGCGCGAAATGCCTTAAAAATGGCTTTAAAATGGATTTGGAGCATGGAGACGATTATCTCGGGATTGCAATATAACCAAACAAAACTTTTAGTGGATTTCTACTTATTTTATTAAATATCATCTCCACCAAACAGGACAAGCTTGCATCTGTTATAGTTTTGGAGAAAAATGTGTTCATTTCATGTATGCGCGAAATGCCTTAAAAATGGCTTTAAAATGGATTTGGAGCATGGAGACGATTATCTCGGGATTGCAAGATAACCAAACAAAACTTTTAGTGGATTTCTACTTATTTATTAAATATCATCTCCACCAAACAGGACAAGCTTGCATCTGTTATAGTTTTGGAGAAAAATGTGTTCATTTCATGTATGCGCGAAATGCCTTAAAAATGGCTTTAAAATGGATTTGGAGCATGGAGACGATTATCTCGGGATTGCAAGATAACCAAACAAAACTTTTAGTGGATTTCTACTTAATTTATTAAATATCATCTCCACCAAACAGGACAAGCTTGCATCTGTTATAGTTTTGGAGAAAAATGTGTTCATTTCATGTATGCGCGAAATGCCTTAAAAATGGCTTTAAAATGGATTTGGAGCATGGAGACGATTATCTCGGGATTGCAAGATAACCAAACAAAACTTTTAGTGGATTTCTACTTATTTTATTAAATATCATCTCCACCAAACAGGACAAGCTTGCATCTGTTATAGTTTTGGAGAAAAATGTGTTCATTTCATGTATGCGCGAAATGCCTTAAAAATGGCTTTAAAATGGATTTGGAGCATGGAGACGATTATCTCGGGATTGCAAGATAACCAAACAAAACTTTTAGTGGATTTCTACTTATTTTATTAAATATCATCTCCACCAAACAGGACAAGCTTGCATCTGTTATAGTTTTGGAGAAAAATGTGTTCATTTCATGTATGCGCGAAATGCCTTAAAAATGGCTTTAAAATGGATTTGGAGCATGGAGACGATTATCTCGGGATTGCAAGATAACCAAACAAAACTTTTAGTGGATTTCTACTTATTTTATTAAATATCATCTCCACCAAACAGGACAAGCTTGCATCTGTTATAGTTTCGGAGAAAAATGTGTTCATTTCATGTATGCGCGAAATGCCTTAAAAATGGCTTTAAAATGGATTTGGAGCATGGAGACGATTATCTCGGGATTGCAATATAACCAAACAAAACTTTTAGTGGATTTCTACTTATTTTATTAAATATCATCTCCACCAAACAGGACAAGCTTGCATCTGTTATAGTTTTGGAGAAAAATGTGTTCATTTCATGTATGCGCGAAATGCCTTAAAAATGGCTTTAAAATGGATTTGGAGCATGGAGACGATTATCTCGGGATTGCAAGATAACCAAACAAAACTTTTAGTGGATTTCTACTTATTTTATTAAATATCATCTCCACCAAACAGGACAAGCTTGCATCTGTTATAGTTTTGGAGAAAAATGTGTTCATTTCATGTATGCGCGAAATGCCTTAAAAATGGCTTTAAAATGGATTTGGAGCATGGAGACGATTATCTCGGGATTGTCAAGATAACCAAACAAAACTTTTAGTGGATTTCTACTTATTTTATTAAATATCATCTCCACCAAACAGGACAAGCTTGCATCTGTTATAGTTTTGGAGAAAATGTGTTCATTTCATGTATGCGCGAAATGCCTTAAAAATGGCTTTAAAATGGATTTGGAGCATGGAGACGATTATCTCGGGATTGCAAGATAACCAAACAAAACTTTTAGTGGATTTCTACTTATTTTATTAAATATCATCTCCACCAAACAGGACAAGCTTGCATCTGTTATAGTTTTGGAGAAAAATGTGTTCATTTCATGTATGCGCGAAATGCCTTAAAAATGGCTTTAAAATGGATTTGGAGCATGGAGACGATTATCTCGGGATTGCAAGATAACCAAACAAAACTTTTAGTGGATTTCTACTTATTTTATTAAATATCATCTCCACCAAACAGGACAAGCTTGCATCTGTTATAGTTTTGGAGAAAAATGTGTTCATTTCATGTATGCGCGAAATGCCTTAAAAAATGGCTTTAAAATGGATTTGGAGCATGGAGACGATTATCTCGGGATTGCAAGATAACCAAACAAAACTTTTAGTGGATTTCTACTTATTTTATTAAATATCATCTCCACCAAACAGGACAAGCTTGCATCTGTTATAGTTTTGGAGAAAAATGTGTTCATTTCATGTATGCGCGAAATGCCTTAAAAATGGCTTTAAAATGGATTTGGAGCATGGAGACGATTATCTCGGGATTGCAAGATAACCAAACAAAACTTTTAGTGGATTTCTACTTATTTTATTAAATATCATCTCCACCAAACAGGACAAGCTTGCATCTGTTATAGTTTTGGAGAAAAATGTGTTCATTTCATGTATGCGCGAATGCCTTAAAAATGGCTTTAAAATGGATTTGGAGCATGGAGACGATTATCTCGGGATTGCAAGATAACCAAACAAAACTTTTAGTGGATTTCTACTTATTTTATTAAATATCATCTCCACCAAACAGGACAAGCTTGCATCTGTTATAGTTTTGGAGAAAATGTGTTCATTTCATGTATGCGCGAAATGCCTTAAAAATGGCTTTAAAATGGATTTGGAGCATGGAGACGATTATCTCGGGATTGCAAGATAACCAAACAAAACTTTTAGTGGATTTCTACTTATTTTATTAAATATCATCTCCACCAAACAGGACAAGCTTGCATCTGTTATAGTTTTGGAGAAAAATGTGTTCATTTCATGTATGCGCGAAATGCCTTAAAAATGGCTTTAAAATGGATTTGGAGCATGGAGACGATTATCTCGGGATTGCAAGATAACCAAACAAAACTTTTAGTGGATTTCTACTTATTTTATTAAATATCATCTCCACCAAACAGGACAAGCTTGCATCTGTTATAGTTTTGGAGAAAAATGTGTTCATTTCATGTATGCGCGAAATGCCTTAAAAATGGCTTTAAAATGGATTTGGAGCATGGAGACGATTATCTCGGATTGCAAGATAACCAAACAAAACTTTTAGTGGATTTCTACTTATTTTATTAAATATCATCTCCACCAAACAGGACAAGCTTGCATCTGTTATAGTTTTGGAGAAAAATGTGTTCATTTCATGTATGCGCGAAATGCCTTAAAAATGGCTTTAAAATGGATTTGGAGCATG
The DNA here is from genome assembly GCF_048569485.1 of Anomaloglossus baeobatrachus. NCBI lineage: Eukaryota > Metazoa > Chordata > Amphibia > Anura > Aromobatidae > Anomaloglossus > Anomaloglossus baeobatrachus. Next base: position 2,710 of record NW_027445185.1, on the reverse strand, counting down.
GAGACGATTATCTCGGGATTGCAAGATAACCAAACAAAACTTTTAGTGGATTTCTACTTATTTTATTAAATATCATCTCCACCAAACAGGACAAGCTTGCATCTGTTATAGTTTTGGAGAAAAATGTGTTCATTTCATGTATGCGCGAAATGCCTTAAAAATGGCTTTAAAATGGATTTGGAGCATGGAGACGATTATCTCGGGATTGCAAGATAACCAAACAAAACTTTTAGTGGATTTCTACTTATTTTATTAAATATCATCTCCACCAAACAGGACAAGCTTGCATCTGTTATAGTTTTGGAGAAAAATGTGTTCATTTCATGTATGCGCGAAATGCCTTAAAAATGGCTTTAAAATGGATTTGGAGCATGGAGACGATTATCTCGGGATTGCAAGATAACCAAACAAAACTTTTAGTGGATTTCTACTTATTTTATTAAATATCATCTCCACCAAACAGGACAAGCTTGCATCTGTTATAGTTTTGGAGAAAAATGTGTTCATTTCATGTATGCGCGAAATGCCTTAAAAATGGCTTTAAAATGGATTTGGAGCATGGAGACGATTATCTCGGGATTGCAAGATAACCAAACAAAACTTTTAGTGGATTTCTACTTATTTTATTAAATATCATCTCCACCAAACAGGACAAGCTTGCATCTGTTATAGTTTTGGAGAAAAATGTGTTCATTTCATGTATGCGCGAAATGCCTTAAAAATGGCTTTAAAATGGATTTGGAGCATGGAGACGATTATCTCGGGATTGCAAGATAACCAAACAAAACTTTTAGTGGATTTCTACTTATTTTATTAAATATCATCTCCACCAAACAGGACAAGCTTGCATCTGTTATAGTTTTGGAGAAAAATGTGTTCATTTCATGTATGCGCGAAATGCCTTAAAAATGGCTTTAAAATGGATTTGGAGCATGGAGACGATTATCTCGGGATTGCAAGATAACCAAACAAAACTTTTAGTGGATTTCTACTTATTTTATTAAATATCATCTCCACCAAACAGGACAAGCTTGCATCTGTTATAGTTTTGGAGAAAAATGTGTTCATTTCATGTATGCGCGAAATGCCTTAAAATGGCTTTAAAATGGATTTGGAGCATGGAGACGATTATCTCGGGATTGCAAGATAACCAAACAAAACTTTTAGTGGATTTCTACTTATTTTATTAAATATCATCTCCACCAAACAGGACAAGCTTGCATCTGTTATAGTTTTGGAGAAAAATGTGTTCATTTCATGTATGCGCGAAATGCCTTAAAAATGGCTTTAAAATGGATTTGGAGCATGGAGACGATTATCTCGGGATTGCAAGATAACCAAACAAAACTTTTAGTGGATTTCTACTTATTTTATTAAATATCATCTCCACCAAACAGGACAAGCTTGCATCTGTTATAGTTTTGGAGAAAAATGTGTTCATTTCATGTATGCGCGAAATGCCTTAAAAATGGCTTTAAAATGGATTTGGAGCATGGAGACGATTATCTCGGGATTGCAAGATAACCAAACAAAACTTTTAGTGGATTTCTACTTATTTTATTAAATATCATCTCCACCAAACAGGACAAGCTTGCATCTGTTATAGTTTTGGAGAAAAATGTGTTCATTTCATGTATGCGCGAAATGCCTTAAAAATGGCTTTAAAATGGATTTGGAGCATGGAGACGATTATCTCGGGATTGCAAGATAACCAAACAAAACTTTTAGTGGATTTCTACTTATTTTATTAAATATCATCTCCACCAAACAGGACAAGCTTGCATCTGTTATAGTTTTGGAGAAAAATGTGTTCATTTCATGTATGCGCGAAATGCCTTAAAATGGCTTTAAAATGGATTTGGGAGCATGGAGACGATTATCTCGGGATTGCAAGATAACCAAACAAAACTTTTAGTGGATTTCTACTTATTTTATTAAATATCATCTCCACCAAACAGGACAAGCTTGCATCTGTTATAGTTTTGGAGAAAAATGTGTTCATTTCATGTATGCGCGAAATGCCTTAAAAATGGCTTTAAAATGGATTTGGAGCATGGAGACGATTATCTCGGGATTGCAAGATAACCAAACAAAACTTTTAGTGGATTTCTACTTATTTTATTAAATATCATCTCCACCAAACAGGACAAGCTTGCATCTGTTATAGTTTTGGAGAAAAATGTGTTCATTTCATGTATGCGCGAAATGCCTTAAAAATGGCTTTAAAATGGATTTGGAGCATGGAGACGATTATCTCGGGATTGCAATATAACCAAACAAAACTTTTAGTGGATTTCTACTTATTTTATTAAATATCATCTCCACCAAACAGGACAAGCTTGCATCTGTTATAGTTTTGGAGAAAAATGTGTTCATTTCATGTATGCGCGAAATGCCTTAAAATGCTTTAAAATGGATTTGGGAGCATGGGAGACGATTATCTCGGGATTGCAAGATAACCAAACAAAACTTTTAGTGGATTTCTACTTATTTTATTAAATATCATCATCTCACCAACAGGATACAAGCTTGCATCTGGTTATAGTTTTGTGAGAAAAATGTGTTCATTTCAAGTATGCGCGTAATGCCGTTAAAAAATGGCTATTAAAATGTATTTAGGAGCATGTTGAGGACGATTATCTCGGATGTGCAAGTATATCCAAGACAAACTTTCGAGTGGAATATTCTACTTATTTTATTAAATATCATC